>NW_006921668.1:10777446-10785070 GCF_000298275.1 Orycteropus afer afer
GCTTTGTTTGTTAATTAGTGACATTGATAAAACAAATGAAAATCATAAGATTTTAAATCTTGAAGAAATATGTTATTTTACTAAGAAAGAAGCTGAGACACTGGGATACCAAGGTATTTGCCCAAAGATGCTTTGCTCATTGATACTATAGCTCATTTCTGGAATCACATTTTAGTTATACCAACTACTAGTTTAAAGGTCTTTCTGTTTCACCTTGGGAAAGGCCAGGAATATGTTTATCATTAATGAGAAATTGATGGTAAGTAGAAAGTCCATTATCTGATAATCTAAAAATACAAAGTAACTCTCAGAGGAAGATAAATGAACTAACTAGTCTTATAAATTATTAATTTAAAAAGGACATTAGAAATAACACTGAGTGGAAGTTTTAAAAGAATGTCAAATTAGTTTATGCTTTGAAAAATTCTTTTTAGAACTTCTAATGCACCTACCATATTAATTTTTTTAAAATTCTTGATATTCATCCATTTATTCAGGTATCATTATATATGTATGTGAAGATAAAATTATGGATAAGGCTGTCTTATATCCTTATTGAGCTAGTAGAGTAAATGAGATACTGCAAATAAATAACAGTAATGCAAGCTATGTCATTTTAAATACTTGAAAATGGAACACATAGGGTGAAAATGAAATTAGAAGAAGAAGAAAATAAGAATAGCTTCATAGAAGAGAAGGAGCTCTGGTGGTGCAGTGCCTAAGGCATTAGACTGCTAACCAGCAACTCTGTGGAAAGAAGATGAGCAATCTACTTCCATAAAGATTCACTGCCTTGGAAACCCAATCAGAATTGCTATGAGGTGGAGTTGACTTGATGGCAGTGATATTGGTTTGGTTTTTCATAGAAGAGAAAGCTTTTGAATTGGTTCTTGAAGGAAGAGCTGAATTAAAACATGCAGCAAGAGAAAAAGAACACTATAAGCAGAGAGACCATATTAAATAATTTCATATTGGCAAAAATTTGAATAGTGTGGGTATATTAGTGGTACCTACCTTCACAGTTTTGACTCAATATGCCTGCAGAGGTAAGAATTCACTTATTTTACAGACCCCAGGATACAGGTAAGGGAAGGGAGACAAGGTCTGACTCCAAGAGGCAGGAAGCAGGGGAAAAGCTGAGGATGAGACAGAGCCATGGGATCCAGGTAAGGGAGGGATACAGGCCCCACCCCAAGAGACAGGAAAGGGGAAAAGCTGCAGGATCCATGTAAGGGGAGGGTGGAGAGGTTTCAAACAGCTAAGGGAGAAAAACTTGTCCATCAGTTTGTCTTATTGTGGTGGCTTGCGTGTTGCTATGAGGCTTGAGGCTTAGCCATTGGTGTTTCAAATGCCAGCAGAGTTGCACATGGTACATAGGTTTCATCACAGCTTATAGACTGAGATAGACTAAGAAGAAGGAAGAGGCCATCCAATTCTCAAATAATTGGCTGGGGTAAGTTTTATGAATAGAAGAGAAACACTGATACATCACTAGGCAACTTTATAAATAGCCTGGAAACATCATCTGATACAGTGCAGGCAGAAGAGCTCCTTAGGTCAGAAGGCACTCAAAATATGACTGAGAAAGTGGTGGCTCCTCAGAGTAGATCCAACATTAATTATATAGATAAATTAAAGCTTTTGGGACCTCCATTTGCAATATGGCATGAATCAAATTGAGAAGAAACAACTGCCAACATCCATTAATAATCAGAAGATGGACTGTACAATGTGTGAATCTTGAAAAATTGGAAGTTGTCAAAAATGAAATGGAACACATAAAGATTGATATCCTAGGCATCAGTGAGCTGAAATGCACCAGTTTTGACCATTTTGAATCAGACAACCATATGATCTACTATGCCTGGAATGACAATTTAAAGAGGAATGGCATGGTGTTCATCATCACAAAGGATGTTTTAATGATCTTTCCTGAAGTACAATGCTGTCAGTGATAAGATACTATCCATACACCTCCAAAGAGAACCAGTTAATACTACTATTATTCAAATTTTCACACCAACCACCAAAGCCAAAGATGAGGAAATTAAAGATTTTTATCAGCTTCTGCAGTCTGAAATTAACCAAACATATAATCAAGATGTGTTAATTATCACTGGTTACTGGCATGGAAAACTTGGAAACAAAGAAGAATCACTGGTAGTTGGAAAATTTGTCCTCGATGATAGAAATAATACTAGAGATCGCATGTTAGAATTTTTCAAGACCAACCACTTATTCATTGCAAATACCTCTTTTCAACAAGACAAATGACAGCTATACATGTGAAGTTCACCAGACTGAGTACACAGGAATCAGTTTGACTACATCTGTGGCAAGAGGCAATGGAAAAGCCCAATAACAGGGCCAAGAGCTGATTGTGGAACAAACCATCAACTGCTCATATGCAAGTTCAACTTGAAGTTGAAGAAAATTAAAACAAGTCCATGAGAGCCAAAATATGACCTTGAATATATCCCTCCTGAATTTAGAGACCATCTAACAAATAGATTTGATGCATTGAACCCCAGGGTAGAAAAATAGAAGATTTATGGCATGACAGCAAAAACATCATCCATGAAGAAAGCAAGATACCATTAAAAAGATGAGAAAAGAAGAAAATAGCAAAATGAATGTCAGAAGAGACTCAGAAACTTGCCCTTGAGTGGAGAGTAGGTAAAGCAGATGGAAGAAGTAACAAGATAAAAGAGATGAACAGAAGATTTCAAAAAGAAGCTCAAGCAGACAAAGGCAATTACTATAATGAAATTTTCAGAGACCTGGGGTTGGAAAACCAGAAGGGAAGAACACATTTGGCATTTCTCAAGCTGAAGGAACTGAGGAAAAAATTTAAGCCTCGAGTTGCAATATTGAAACATTCTATGGGCAAAATATTGAATGATGCAGGAAGCACTGGTAGAAGATAAAAAGAATACATAGACTCACTGTACCAAAAAGACCTGGTCAATCTTCATCCGTTTCAGGAGGTGGCATATGATCAAGAACCAATGGTACTGAAAGAAGAAGTCGAAGATGTATTGAAGGATGTGGCAAAAAACAAAGCTCCAGAAATTGACAGAATACCCTTTGAGATGTTTCAACAAACAGATGCCCCTCTGGAGGTACTCACTCAACTATGCCAAGAGATTTGGAGGACAGCTACTCGGCCAACTGACTGGAAGACATCTATATTTGTACCTATTCCAAAGAAAGGTGATCTCACAGAATGTGGAAATTATTGAATAATATCATTAATAGAGCATGCAAGTAAAATCTTACAGAAGATAATTCAAAAATCGTCGAAGCATGTAGTATAGTAAATTACATAGTGTGAGTTTTCTAGCCATAAGTCCTTGTAAACTTTGTGGTGGGATTTGCTGTAAACAACTGAGTAGCTCCTGATTGTTAAAGTTATCCACTTGGGGAATTTCTGTTGAGAGAGGCACAAAGTAATTTTCTGGGAAGTTCGCTCTCTCTCAAGTGTATATAGCTCTGATGTTGGGTTGGTTAGTGGTCACTCTGCCAGGATCAAAAGGAACCCTTCAAGAGGCAGAAGATGGAATCTCTCACTGCTGGCTGAGAGACATGAGAGACATGCATTGCTAAGAGAGATGCAAGAGACATGCACTTGTGAAAAAGACCTTGAGAGAAACGCACTGCTGAAAGAAACACCAAGAGGCACACACTTGGAGAGAGACTGTAGGCTGAGAGACAGCAGGCTGAGAGAGACTGAGCATGTTCCTGAACTTGAATTACAGCTTGTTGCTTCCCTAATAAACCCCATAATCTGTGAGTTTTGTGTGGCCACTGTAGCAAGTGATCGTACCCAGCAGAGAGGTGATAGGTGCTGTGGGAGGAAGAGTTGATGTCAGGGTTGGTGAAAGGGCTGGAGGGAGGGAGCATGTCTGTCCTTGCAGAAATAGGGCTTGGCCTACTGAAGGTGATTCTGTCTTCTTTTTGTGGGGTTAGAGGAGGTCAGCAGATGTAGCCTTCCTGCTGCTTTAACACAGCAGTATATTGACAGAGAACTTCCAGAAATGCGAGCTGGAGTCAGAACAGGATGTGGAACAAGGGATATCATTGCTGTTGTCAGATGGGTCTTGGCTTAAAGCAAAGAATACCAGAAAGATGTTTACTTGTATTTTATTGATTATGTAAAAGCATTTTATTATGTGGATCCTAACAAATTATGGGTAATTGAGAAGAATGGGAATTCCAGAACACTTAATTGTACTCATGAAGAACCCGTACATAGACAAGGAGGCTGTCATTTGAACAGAACAAGGGAACGCTTCATGGTTTAAAATCAAGAAGTGAGTGCTTCAGGATTGTATCCTTTCACCATACTTAATCTATCCATATGCTGAGCAAATAATCCTAGAAGTTGGACTATATGAAGAATATGTAGCATCAGGATTGGAGGAAGAATCATTACAACCTGGGATATGCTGACAACACAACTTTGCTTACTGAAAGTGAGGATAACTTGAAGCACATACTGATGAAGATTGAAGAATACAGTATGCATTACATCTCAATAGAAAGAAAACAAAAATCCTCACTACTGGACCTGTAAACAGCATCATGATGAATGGAGAAAAGATTGAGGTTGTCAAAGATTTCACATTGCTTGGTTCTACAATCAATGCCAATGGAACAGCAGTCATGACATCAGACAACATATGTTGTTGTTTGTTGTTGTTGCATGCCATCGAGTCGGACCCGACTCATAGCGACCCCTCCTTGGGTTTCTGAGGCACTACAGAAGTAGATTGCCCCATCTTCCTTCCTAGGAGTGGCTGGTGGGTTTGAACCGCCAGCCTTCTGGTTATCAGTCAAGTGCCTTAGCCACTATGCTACCAGAGCTCATATAGCACTGGGAAAATCAGCTGCAAAGGACCTATTTCAAGTGCTGAAGAGCAACGATTTCTCCTTGAGGACTAAGGTGCACCTGATCCAAGCCATGATATTTTTAGTCACCTCATATGCATGTGAGAGCTGGACAATGAATAAGGAAGACTGAAGAAAAGTTGATGTTTTGGAGTTGTGGTGCTGGTGAAGAATGCCGAAAAGTGCCATGAACTGCTAAATATCTAACAAATCTGTCTTGAAGGAGGTGCAGTTGGAATGAGTCTTGGAAACGAGAATGGCCAGACTTTGTCTCACCTACTTTGGTCATGGGATCAGAAGGGACCAATGCCTGGAGATGTCTTGACAGCACCTAACAACAACAAAAACAGCACCCATTTGCTAATGATGATACTTGTTTAAGGATTGAATTTAGGGAACTGTTGCTTCATTCTAAAGCAGGCACTTCCATTGTGCACGTAAAAGGCTGCTGACCATCCTTGGATTCATCCTAACTGATGTTATCTGGCCCACATGCCCATCCTGAAGTCATCATTGTAGTCTGGATGCTCCAGTTGACCAGGTGGGGTCATATGCCCACTCTGTATCTGGGAACAAGGTTATATGGACTGAAGTAAGTAAATTCCACAGGATTAGTTTGAATACTACTATGAAGAAGGAAGGAAGCTGGGCAAACACAAACAGCATCAGTCACCATGTTCTACAGGAGATTTTCAGAGATGAGCTCCTATGGTTTGGGGTCTAAGATAAGAAAGGAGACAGGAAAAGTTTCATAGAGGGAAGAGACAGAGCAGACCATGCATAAACACAGAAGAAAAACTAATCAAAGTGGTTTTTGAAGTCTATTATTGTAAGGGGACTGAATTTTGCATCTGTATATTGCAGGTTGTTAATAAGTCTTCCTCCAATCCTGACACCATGTTCTTCTTCATACAGTCCAGTTTTTTGGATTATTTTCTCAGCATACAGATTGAGTAAGTACGGTCTTCTTATAGTCCAGTTTTCTGGATTATTTGCTCAGCATACAGATTGAATAAGTATGGTGTAAGAAAATAACTCTATGCACAACTTTCCTGATCTTAAACCATGCAGTATCCCCTTGTTCTGTTTGAATGACTGCTTCTTGGTCTATGTATAGGTTCCGCATGAGCAAAAGTAAATGTTCTATAATTCCCATAGTTGCTGAAAGTAAACCGAACAGGCTTGAAGTACTTACTAATAAATATCAAAGATTACAGCCTTCAATATGGATTACAACTCAACATAAAAAAAAAAAAAAATCCTCACCACTGGATGAAGAAAAGATTAAAGTTGTGAAGGATTTCATTTTACTCGGATCCAAAATCAACACTCATTGGAGCAAAGACATAAAATCTAACGATGTATTGCACTGGGCAAATATAGTGCAAAAGACTTCCTTAAGTTTGTTAAAAAGCAAATATGTCATCTTTTTTTTTTTTTTTTTTTTGATTATGTACTGGATTTTATTTTATTTTATTTTTTTATTGTGCTTTAGGTGCAAGTTCACAGAGCAGAGTTTGTTTTACATTCAACATTTTGTGTACATTTCTTTTCACTCCCTAATTACCATCCCCAACCTTAACTCAGTCTCTTCCCCTCCCTGCTCAATAACCCTCCCCATGCCCCTCATAGTTATACACTCCTGTGTGTCCTGCTTTATGTGGTAGATTGCTCAAAGGAATGCATCTCCATAGAGTATTTGGGTTCATCACCCTGGGTTGAGTGGTCTGCATGTACATCTTGTTTACTATTGTGCTGAGAGCCAGCCCCTAGGAGTGAGTTTTATTCCACGCTTGAAGTGTATCCCAGGGCTGTAGTATTTGGGGTCCCACCAGACTCCATCAGACCAGTAATTCTGGTCATTATTGTGTTTTTGGATTTTGTTCCACATTTTTCCTCTGACTCTATCCAGGGTCTCCAGCTTTGCTCCTTTCCTTAGTGGTTGACACTGGTAGCCGGGCACCATCTAGTTCTTCTGGTCTCAAGGTTCCGCATGTGCTAGGACTGATTGTTTTCAAATATCCTTTTTTTTTTTTTTCCACTTTTCTTTGCTTCCAATGACAGGAGACCATTAGCTGCATCTTAGATGGCCTCTTGAAAACTTTTAAGATCCCAGTTGCTGCTCACCAACTTAGGTTGTAGAACAACATTTTTATGTATTTTATTGTGTCAATTGAGTCTGGTGTCCCCCAGTACTAAGATCCTAAGTCGGTAGATCCATGGGATCTCTCTACCACAGTGTCTGGTTGTCTATGAGGGATTGTTCTATGTTTGTCTTTTGTTGTTTCTGTAAAGATTGCAGATATTTTGTATCATTGGTATCTGTGCAAGATTAGCATAAACATCCGAGAACAGGATTATACTCTAGATCAAGGAAAGATGACATCCTGATGATTAAGGTGGGCCTGGCCCAAGCCATGATAGTTTCAATTGCCTCATGTGTGTAGGAAAGCTGGACAATGAATAAAGAATACCACAAAAGAATTGATGCATTTGAATATGATGTTGGCAGAGAATATTGAATATAAGATGGACTTGCCAGAAGAATAAAGAAATCTGTCTTGGAAGAAGTAAAGACAGAATGATCCTTAGACAAGAGGATGATGAGATTTCATTTCACATACTTCGGACATGTTATCAGGAGGAACCAGGCCTCCAGATTGACTTTTGATCCAGCAACTTAGGACTTGCCAGCTTCTATAAGTGTGTGAGCCATTTCCCTAAGATATATATA
>NW_006921668.1:10785170-10795291 GCF_000298275.1 Orycteropus afer afer
ATTGATTTTGCTTCTCTTAACATAGTTATCATTAACTTTCACTCCTAACTGTGTCCTGATTTGGATGATAAATTAATCAGTCTCTTTATTATTGTTGTTGTTGTTAGCTGTCATGTCCAACTGATAATGATGCCATGTACAACAGAATGAAACACTGCTTCCCTGTCCTGTGTCATCCTCACAATTATTGCAATGTTTGATCCCATTGAGGCATCCAGTACGTCAATCAATCTCATTGAGGGTGCTGCTCTTTTCTTCTGACCCTCTACTTTTCCAGCAAAGGAAGATGAGGCAATCTACTTCTGTAGCGATACTGCCTCAGAAACCCAAGGAGGGGTCGCTATGAGTCGGGTACGACTTGACGGCACATAACAACAACAAAACAACAAATATTTATGGGAGAAGATCAGCAAGTCTTTCTTTCTTGGAGCTACTTTTGGTTAGTAGTTGAGTACTTAAGTGTTGTGCTCCTTTCATGATACACTAGACAAGATTTAATGCTATTTTCACTTGGTGATATATACTAAGTAATAATATATACTAAGTGCATGCATGTTATTATATATGGTCACAAAATTTCTTGAGTTATTAATTAGAATAGACATATACTCTAAGCCTCCATGAATAATTTTAAATGAGTAGCTAAGTTTACTGAAATGTGACATTTTGACTGTATAATGTAATAATATCAACCATAATTTAGAAAAGAACATACATTTTCAAAGTATTTCAATATTAAAAATAATAATAGCACAGTGGTTTAAAGGAAACTGAAGCCATTTATTTACAAAATACTTCCTGAATGTGAAGTTAGTTCTGTTTTAACATGCTGTACAGTGCAAGGGGGCACCATTCACTTTGAATTGTATGTGAGTGGAAAATGTGCGGTTGTGCAACATGGCTAACCTAATTTACATTAACATTTTTCTAAACGGTTAGGTTTATGGGTACATACATCTTTATTGGATTTGACACTTCACTGGTTACTTAAAGTTCTTTGTAAAGAATTATTTTTTTAATCTAATACACACATACATATATATATGTGTGTATGTATATATATGTGTGTATATGTATATATATGTATGTGTGCATATGTGTATATATGTGTATGTATACACACACACACACACACACACATAGGAGCTCTGGTAGCATAGTGCCCAATGACTTGACTGCTAACCAGAAGGCTGGTGGTTCAAACCCACCAGCCACTCCTTGGAAGGAAGATGGGGCAATCTACTTCTGTAGTGGTATTGCCTAGGAAACCCAAGGAGGGGCTGCTATGAGTCTGCAACAACAAATATATATATATATATATATATATATATATATATATTCACACACACACACACACATACACACATAAGAATGTTTTTTCTACCAGTCTAGATGGAGACTGCTCTAAGAAGCTTCAATACGGTTCTGGATTCTATCATAGGTATACTGTTCAGAAAGATTTCTACCTTGCCTGAGAGTTCACTATCTCTCCATGGGACTGAGATTGTTACTTGAATTGTAATACCAGTTTAAGGAGCTGTAAGATGGCACTTTTCTTATTTCTTCAAACACAACTGTTTGCTATAAAACATCAGCAATGCATAAAGTGACATCTAGCAAATTTCCCACCAAAAGAAAGTGGAGGTAAAAATATTACTGCCCAATTGAAGTTTGAGCTTGTGAAAACTTAGTATCCAAACATACATAAAGTACTTTCCAACTAAACCAAACATCTGAAGGACATTTTCACACCTTTTATTGCTATTGGAAATGGATGATTTGAGAACAAGTGGGGAAAACAAGGGAATAATTCTTTACGCAGGCATGCTATCCTGTAAACTTGCTCTTGTGAAAAACTGCCCATGAGCATATTTAAGGGCTTATTGTTCTGTTTTCTGTGTATATGAGGTATGATTATACATCTGGGGAATGAGTTTTGAAATGGAAAATGTTCCCTAGCTTGAGACTACAGACAGAGCAGTTCCGGCATTGCTTTGGCTCTGGGACAACTTTTTAAAATCTTTTTAGTGCAGCCAGAGTTGAGAGTCTCAATTTCTCTCAGCAATAAGATAAAAAGTATGCTGGTTGTTAGACTTCATTGGTTTGAACTCATAATACTGATCAAAAAATCACAATAACTTTTGCAATCAATTGCACAATAATTCTTGTGTCCTTTCCTGAATTATTTTTTTATTCACTTTCAGATGTTACTCAATACCTATGTAAGCCAAAAGTAAAACATGTGCAAATACTTGAATCACCGTCTGAAAGATATAGATTACTAGCAATTAAATAAATGTCATGACTTTTTAATTGGCTCCAGGTTTGTTGATTGTGGAAAAATCAGTTAAGAAAGTAATAATAATAATGATTAAAAAAGACATAAAAACCTAATTCCCAATTATCTCTGAATGACCTAACCAGTTGTCAATTAACATTTTTTAAATCTAGCTTTCTAAAACTTGTGTAATTTGTGACTGGGTGGTACATAAGGAAAAATTTGAGGATTATAGTATAGATCTATGAATTTCCTATCATTGCTATTTTATTGTGTTTATTGGAAAAAGAAAAGAGAAAAATCTATATTTATTAACACATCTATGAAGATAGTACTTTGTATCTCTTGAGGGTGAATTTCTTTTTCTAAAGATGATAGTTTCTAAAATGTTCATGGAATTCTATTTCATTTTATTTAGACATGCTTTTCAAAATAGCAACAACAACAACAAAAAACTAAACAAAAGATTAGTATTCCTCAATTTGGTAAAATTGACTTACTTCCCTCTTCTACTTGGAATGCTATTTTTTGATTTGTAAGAAAAAAAAGGGGGTTGGGGGATTCTTCAAGAGTATGTATCTTTAAGAATAGGTTGTTGTTGTTATGTGCCATCAAGTCGTACCTGACCCATAGAGACCCCTCCTTGGGTTTCTGAGGAAGTAGATTGCCCCATCTTTCTTCCCAGGAGTAGCTGGTGGGTTTGAACCGCCAGCCTTCTGGTTAGCAGTCAAGTGCCTTTGGCACTATGCTGCCAGAGCTCCTAAGAATAGGTTATGGATAGAAATTTCTGAAATTTTTGGTTGAAACCTACACAAAATTCAAGCTAAATAATTTGACTTGCTTAAGGATCATTTTAATACATTTTGAAAGATTTTAAATGTACGTAAATACATACATGCACACTAGCAAAAATGTAAACATTATTAAATAGAAAGCTATAGGGAGAAGAAAAAAAAAGTTTTTCTTGTGATAGGAAATAATATGATAGTTTTATAAACACTGAGAATAAAGTTAAAAGCCAGATGACTCTGGATAGCACTGTAGATCATTTATCAATTATATTTGGAAACAGAATATTTTTTCAACAGAATTACTAAATGCACTTTTGTTTCTGGTTGAAAATTAAATATATGTACCATTCAATATTACAAACTCAGAAGTGAGGTAGCACTGTTTTTAATTTATCCCATCTTATTAAAAAAACAAAACAAAACAAACAAACAAAACTGACTCAATCTTGACTCATAGTGACCCCACAGGACAAAATAAAACTACCCTATAGGGTCTCCAAAAGCTGAAATCTTTGGGGCAGCATTGCCACATCTTTCTCCTGCTGAGTAGCTGGTGGGTTTGAACTACTGACCTTTCTGTTACCAGCCCATGGCTTTAATCACATCACCAACAGGACCCCTGCCTATCTTTTTAGGTGCTAAAAATGCCTTTAACTTTTATTAATCTCATTATCTACTTTGTCAAACTATACAGTTTACTTTTTGTGTCAATTTTGGTAATATCTATTTCCTACATCCCTCTTTCCGTTTACAGTGAATGTACTGTTTGTGTATAGCAAAAGACGATCCTAATTACCCAACCTAATGGCGTTTAGTCTAGAATTGCTTGCTGTAAACAAAGATGAGAAAAAGACACTTGCTTTATCCAGGAATGTGGTCTAGTGTCTGAGGTTTTAGTCTTACTGGCTTACCATATTTTTAAGTGCATTTCAATTTTGTGAAGTTATAGATATCATTTATATAATCATAGCTCATTACCTAAATGAATAAAATGAATTTTGATTTCTCATAAATAAATATAATTTTTTCTGCAGTTTTTGAGCAACTAGAAAGTAACCTGCTTCTTTTATTGAGAAATTGAAACTTAATTAAGTAAATACTTACCTTAAGCTTATAGTGGATAAAGTACTATCATCAGTGATGCAGGAAATGTAATTGAAGTATAAAATTGTAGCGGTGATGGTGGTGGTGAGAGTACTGGTGGTGGTCTTACATATACATTTATTGTGCTTTTAAAAGGAAGTTTAATATCTGTAATAGGCAATAAGACATGCCATGCCTGCCTTCTGGGGCTGAGGGGACAAAGAAAGCCTAAATACGGCAAACAAAGTAAAGTTTAAATTGAATGATAAAAAGATACTGTGGACAAATGGATAGAGACGTATAGAGAGCAAGGAGCTTGAGTCAGAGATATCTTAATGCAAGTGTGGTATTTTACTTGAAATAGTAATATATAAACCCAGATATATGCTGGATTTATAATAATAAAGACTCCAGGATCAGAGGGACTTTCTACAGAACTGGGACTAAAAGTGAATATAGCAAAGTAGATTGGACAGGCATTGTGAGTAGCCTGAACTTCCTCTAAAACAATAGGAAGACAACAAATGTTATAAATATTCACTGCCATTTATTGGAAATCTTCTGTTTTCCAAGCTTTATGCCTAGATATGTTATATCTATCTATATATTTTAACAATAACCCTTTATGATAGATACTATTATTTTCATTTTTTAGATAGAAATATGATATTGAGAATGATAGAATAACTTTCCTTTCACCAAGGTATCCATTGTTGTGGGAAAATAATAATAATAATGGTGATGATGCTATATGTTGTATAGGACATTTTTTGGGGAGTTCTGGTTAGCTTAAATAATTTTCATTTATTTTTTCCCTTATTTAATCACTGATTTACACTGTAGTAACTTTATTCATATTCTAAACACCGAGATGAAATTCAAGATGGTAAGTGGTTGAACTGGTTGTAAAATGCATTTATCTACTGTAAAGATTTTATCCTTTTCATTATGCTATGGAGTTTTTCAGTACTGGTAAGGGTATCACCAAGAAATGGCCAATTGAAAACCCTCTTATGTCACTGTAAAGGATGTTGTTCAAGAAAATAGAAACTGAAGAGTTAAGATACTGATTTAGTGAGAGTCACGTAGCTAGAAAATTATTGATGTTTATTTAATTGCTTCCTCTCAAAAACTATCTTTAACTATATGTTGCTGCTGGTATCTTTCAGATGACTTACTTTGTCGTGGGTGCAAGCTTAAAATTGTATTGCTTTCTTGGTGGTAATATGCAATTCTTTTTGATTTTCTGGCCTTCTTTATCACTTTGTAGTAAGGAGAAAAAAACAAAACAAAACAAAACAAAACAAAAACTAAATAAAAAGAATTACTGCTTCCATTGAAAATTCCCCAAGATATTTAAATTATTCAATATAATTTCTAAAATCATATTGATAATTCATTTATGTCAAATCATTTCTGTTTAACTTTTACAATTGTAGAAATAATCTGAAAGTTTAAAATGAGAGTTAATCCTTCTCTTTTCATTACAAAGTACATTGCTACATGACAGAGAAATACACATGATTTTAAATAAGGAAGTCCTATTTTTTTTTCCCATGAGGAGCATTAGTGAAGCAGTGGTTAAAATACTGGCATAAAATGTGGTAGTCCATTGACCTCTTATCCTGTCATAAGTAACTCGTTTTTTCTTCTGTTCTCCATATTTTCTCAATAATTGTAATTTTTATTTTAATCCCTCATCAGGAATGAAAATTTAAATGAAATATGTATATACCTCAAATATTCTTATATCTGAAAGGAATAAAGTAAGTAGCAGAATTGACTCAATAACCAGATATAAATTATTGCGTTTTCTCTGAGAGAGTAGCTAATCATCACAACTCTAAGATTCTTGCATTCTCTTTGGGTTGAAACTGAAAAAATAAAATAAATAAAATAATAAAAATAACTCACTGCTGTTGAGTTGATTCCAATTCATAGTGACCCCTCCTTGGATTTCTGAGGCAGTATATCTATGAAAGTAGATTGTCCCATCTTCCATCTTCCTTCCAAGGAGTGGCTAGTTGGTTTGAACTGCCAGCCTTCTGGTTAGCAGTCAAATGCCTTAGGCACTATGCCACCAGAGTTCCTTTGGGTTGAAAGGGATCACTAAATTTCTCTATCTTGAGAATATGAATATGAAGAAAGGTGACATATGAGATGAGGAAGAAGTAAAAATACATGGTTTAGGTCTCAAATAATTCAATGGATCTGTTACTTGGGAAGAGTCATTTAACCTCTTTTTTTTCATTTGATGAAAAAAAATGGTATGAAAATGAACATTCTATTTACTTTGTTTGTTAATTGTCAGGGTAAGAATTTCTGATTTCCAGACTTACATATTAAAACCTTAGAAATAATCAGTCCCACACTTATAACAAGCAATAGCTGAGAAAATTAAAAAAAAAAAAAAAATCAACAATTCTTTTCAGATACATCACAGAATTAAGGTCATAGGAGAAACTGTTGACATGAATACAGAAGAGACAGGTGAATACAGAGAATCAGAAACCACTGAGGACAGAAACAACCTTTATAACCAGAAATTGATGTGAATATTAAAGAGTAATTGACTAATTACTGAACAGCTTGAGAGATAAAAAAGTGCCTGAGGTCCCAGCTTTGGGACTCATCATACTTTCTTTAATTTTATCTTCAGGAGCCCACGAAGTTCAGACAGTGAAAATTCAAAGAAAATTCCCTTAGTGTTTCACACAGAGGGAGGGGAATGTAACTATTTGAAGTATTCTCACAGTTTTTTTTTTTTTTCTCCTTAAGAAAAATGACTGCTACAACAATATTATTTTACCAGAGACTAATAAATGGGGGAAAAGAAAACATCAATTCCCTCTAAACTTTCTGTCTCACCTAAGGAGTGGGGAGTGAGAAGCACTTGTGAAGTTCACAGAGCAGGGGCACAGGCCTCTTAAATATCAGTGATCAAATTATAGAATTAAATGATATTTCTTTCACCCCACTTCTTACTACCACTCAATAGGTCTCCTTTATAATCCATTTCCAATTCCAATTTATAGCAACCCTATAGGATACAGTAGAACTAATTGCTCCATAGAGTTTCTAAGAATATTATCCTTATTTTTAAAAAAAATTTTATTGTGATTTGGGTGAAAGTTCAAGGAGCAAATTCATTTTCCATACAGTAGTTCGTACACATTTTGTTTCATGATATTGACTTCAATTCCCCACAATGAAACGACTCTCTTCCCACTTCCTCCCAGTAGTTATCTCTTTTCTGAGTCCTTCCCTCCCAGGCATGTCCAACTCTGAGCTGTCTCCCTGCTCAAACACTGCCTTTCTTTTCTTCTAAGATGGATCACTTCAAGGAGTGTATCTACCTGATATATATTGTTGTTGTTGTTGTTATGTGTCGTCGAGTCAGACCCAATTCATAGCGACCCCTCCTTGGGTTTCCGAGACAGTATCACTACGGAAGTAGATTGCCCCATCTTCCTTCCGAGGAGTGGCTGGTGGATTTGAACTGCCAGCCTTCTGATTAGCAGTCAAGTGCCTTAGGCACTATGCTATCAGAGCTCCTGATATAAATGTTCACCCCATATGCCTGTCTATTGTTTTGCTGGAAGCCACAGAAGTGAGTCCAGTTCCAGATCTGAAGGATAACTAGGAGCTATAGTCTCAGGGTTCTCACCAGGCTCTATAAGACTAGCAAACCTTGTTTTTTTTTTTTTTTTTTTATGATTTTGAGTTTTGTTTCACTTTGTTCTCCCACTCTCTCCAGGATACCCTGCATCCCCATCTGAGTGGTTGGCAGTGGTAGCTGGGCACCATCTAGTTCTTCTGGTCTCATGGTCATATAGGCTGAGGATTGCATGGTCTACCAAACCCTTGGACTAATTGTTTCCATGCATCTTTGGTTTTCTTCATCCTTCTTTGCTCTGGGCAAGGAGAGACTCATTGTTGCACATAGATGGTCACTTGTAAGATTTTAAGACCCCAGTTATTATTCACCAAAGTAGGATGCACAACAATCATTTTGTGTAATATGTTATGGCAATTGAGTTTGATGCCTCCTGCAACCATAGTCCTGAGCCCGCAGGTCCCACTACTTGCTCCTTAGAGTAGCTGGTTGTGGTCAAGAAGTTACTACAACCATGCCTCCAAGTATATAATCTTTATGGAAGCAGACTGACACGTCTTTTTCCAGGGAGTAGACAGTGGGTTCGAACTATCAACTTTTTTGGTTAGCAGCTGATATTTAATCATTGAACTTCCACGACTCCTTTCCTGTATAATAGCAAAAGGTCAAAACTGAAAGAACTTTAGGGATAATATTGTGTTTAAGAAGAAGTCTGCAAGGCAACCCAGAGACAACAGTGATGACAAAAACAAGGACACCGGAGGTAATTTTAACCTCTGATGCTTCCAGCCTAACTCTCATACAGATAAGCATAAAACTTCCCGATAAAGGGTTATTTACCTCATTTCCTTTTACCCAAAATTTCATGTCTAAATTTCAGCAAAATAATCACAAAAATAAAAAATTTAAAAAAAAATATAGAATCTAAAGAGACAAAAAAAGCATCAGAATCCGACTCAGATATAGCTCTCATTATGGACTCCTCGAATTGGTATTTTTAAATAACTATGATTAATTTGTTAAAAATCTAATGAAAAAATAAAAACTTGCAAAAGCAGATGGGCAATGTAAATAGAGGGTTAGAAAATCTAAGAAAGAATCAACAGCAAGCAGTAGGAATAACAAAAAAAAAAAAAAACAACAACAATACTTTTCATGGGCTTATCAGTAGACGAGCATGGCCAAGAATCATTGAACTTAAAATATGGCAATAGTGTCTTACCAAATTGGAAGCAAAAGCAAATGCCAAAGACTATAGAAAATTTAAAATGGTGTACTATATCCCCAGTGGGAATATCAGCAGAAAGAAGAGAGTATAGAACAGAGGAAATATTTGAAGAGACAACAATTGATAATTTTCCAAAATTTATGGCCAACACCAAACCACAGATCCTGGAAACTCAAAGAACATCAAGCATAGTAAATTCCAAAATTTATATATACAGAGGTGCATGATATTTAGAGAGAAGGAAATGTTAATAGATCAGAAACAGATGTCCACAAAGATAGGAAAAGAGAGAGAATATAATTGAAGGTAAAGCAAATGCTTTTATTTTATTTATTGCTTATTGACCCAAAATATACATTTTACTTTAAAGTAATAAAAGTACAAGTATATTGGAAATTATGGTTTGTGCATAAGTGAAATGTATGATACAGGAGATAATGTAATGTTACAGAAGATAATAAGGCAAGCATAGCTTCAAGTAAAACATAAAGAGCAAAAATTATCTTCAAAGAGCAAATATATTTTAGAATTTTCTAGAGCAATCAATGAATATCAAGGACAGTGACTGAGTACCTGAAATTTGTGTCACAGAGGCCTGCATGAAATCTTGTCTCCCTAGTTACACCACTTAGAGTTACCTGAATTTTATCATTTTTTACAAATATTTTTTAATTTTAATTTTCTTCATTTGTAAAACAAAAATAATTTTAACACCTGACACATAAGGTTATGATGATTAAGTGAAATAGTACATACCAAGTGCTTAGTATACAGGGATGGGATATGTGAATAAAACATAATTAGTATTGACTGATACTTAATAAGAATTTTTTTCCAAACATACCAAACTTAAATAGCATATTGATGGACAATATAATAAACTCATTTTATCCATTTAGGAGCTCTAGTTGTATAGTAAAAGGAGCTCTGGTGGCACAGTGGCTAAGACATTTGACTGGTAACCAGAAAGTTGGCGGTTCAAACTCACCAGGCACTCTGTGAAAAAAAGACTGTGCAATCTATTTCTGTAAAGATTTACCAGCTCTGAACAAAATGACAGCAACAAATTCAAACTTATCAATAGTCACCCTGAATGTTAATGGATTAAATGCACCACTCAAGAGA
>NW_006921668.1:10800015-10815614 GCF_000298275.1 Orycteropus afer afer
AACTATGGGGAGGATGTGGGAGGGGAGCTGCTGCATTGTAAATTTTGGTCAATGACATGAGACAAAGTATATGTGAACTGTTGTATGAAAAGTGAATTTACTCTGTAAATCTTCACCCAAATCCTAATTAAAAAAAAAAAAAAAGATTTACCAGCTCTGGAGTCCAATGGGGGTCGCTATGATTTGGAATCAACTCAATGGCAATGAGTGTAGTTT
This sequence comes from Orycteropus afer afer, assembly GCF_000298275.1. Taxonomy (NCBI): domain Eukaryota; kingdom Metazoa; phylum Chordata; class Mammalia; order Tubulidentata; family Orycteropodidae; genus Orycteropus; species Orycteropus afer. The sequence goes on from NW_006921668.1 coordinate 10,800,232, forward strand.
GGGTTTTAGTTTTACAGTTATTAAAGCATTTGGCTGCTCACAAAATGTTGGCTGTACAAACACAACATCTGCTCCATAAGACCAAGATGAGGCAGTCAGCATCCATAAAGATTTAAAGCCTTGGAAACCCCATGGGGCAGTTCTCCTCTGTTGTATAGGGTCACATGAGTTGGAATTGACTCAATGGTAGTGCGATTGGTTTTTGATTTTATGTCCATTATATTTCAGGGTTGTTTTATTGCTGTGCTTACTTGCGTTGACCATTCTTCAAAAGCTTTTTTCTTGACTTATACAGCTTTGGTAAGAACTCAGGAAAGCCTGGAGAATATCTTAATGAAGAAAGTGAAGAATAGTCTCGTAGAATGGAACAAAGTAAGAGAGACTTTATATTAGCTGGTAAACTTTTTGCATATATTTTAAGGGATCACAATAAAAGGTCCCAGACAGAGTGTGGGAAAAATGTGAAACAAAACTTAAAATTATAAAGAAGAGCAGGCTTACTGTTCTGATGAAATTAGTGGGATTCCTGAGACTATGACCTGGAAACCGTTCAAGCACAGAACTGTACTCAACCCCCATGACTCAACTTTCAACCAAATGATAGACAGGTGAACAATATACCAGGAAGGTTTAGGAACATATTAGAATATATTAGAACAATCAACAGTACCAAATCAAAAAGGCAGCATTTGCCCAGGGATAAAGCTAAAAAAGCAGGAAGGGATAATAAAGAAGGATGAAGGGAAATGGTAAGCAAATGGAGGAAGTTGGAAGAGTGCTGTTACATTGTGGGGTTTGCAGTGGATGTCACACATCAAAATGCATATGAATTTTTGAGTGGAAAACTAATTTGCTCTGTAAATTTTCACCCAAATTCTGTGGACTTGGGACTATATAATTTCAGGGGCTATCAAGCTCAATTGGCATAACACACTACACAAAAACATTGTTCCACATCTAACTTTGGTGAGTAGCAATTGGGATCTTAAAAGCTTTCAAGCAGCCATCTAGATGCAATGATGGCTCTCTTTTCATCCACAGCAAAGAAGAATGAAGAAAACCGAAGACACATGGAAACAATTAGTCCAAGTGACTAGTACACTATGTGATCCTCAACGTATACGACTATGAGACCAGAAGAACTAGATAGTGCCTGGCTACCACTGTCAACAACTTGGAGGGGGATCTATGCAGGAGATCCTGGATAGAGTGGGAGAACAATGTGGAACAAAACTCAAAATAATTTTTTTTTTTTTTAAAAGGGGGACCAGTTTTGCTGGTCTGATAGAGCCTGATGGAACCACTGATATTATGGCCCCTAGCTGCCCTTCTAGCCTGGAATTGAACTCACTTCTGTGGCTTCCAGCCAAACAAAAGACAGGCATATGAGCTGAACATTTACATTAGATTGATACACTTCTTGGAGACATTAATCATAAGAGAATGGAAGGGCTGTATATGCACAGGGAGACAGCTCTGGGGCAGGAGTGCATGGAGGGAAGGACACAGAGAAGAGGCAACTATGAGGAGGAAGTGGGAGGGGAACTGGGGAAGTCAATGTGATGAGACAAAGTATATGTGAGCTGTTGTATGGAAAGTGAATTTACTATGTAAACTTTCACCCAAATCATAATAAAAATTGAAAAAAAAAATAAAACAACCTCTCACCAGAATTAAAATAAAAATAAAAGAGATGCCCAAAATCAATTTGAAAAGACAGCAACATTAATTTGATTAAAAAAAAGAATTCATTGAGAAAAAATTGTCATAATATATAGTGTATTTGAATTGTGAAGAAAATATTTTAAATAATATGCCAAATATTTTTAAAGTATATTGATTATATTAAATTATATTTTAAATAGTTTTAAGTATTTTAATTAAATAAATTTAAAATAATTAAAGTGTATTTTTAAATAAGGAGAGGATATGGGGAAATGATACTTGATTATCCAAGGGAGATTTCAGAAGCAAGGACTCATTGTGACATTGGGGGGGGAGTAGTGAAATATGACTCCAAAATATTACTTTTTATAAAATGTGCAAAGAATTGAAACAGCAGTACAGTTATTTATAAATAGCAGTATATATATATATATATATATATATATATAAAAATTCTGGTAATATTTCATATTAAATGTAGAACTTAAATCATCTGCTATTTCCCAAAATATTTTTCAGTAGTGAGGAAATGATGTGTCCAGTCTTCTGGGAGTTTGAAATTTCTACACATACATAGAAAACAGAATGACTGAACCTATTTAAATCAAAACTCTACACTCACTACCACTGAGTCAAATCCTATTCATAGCGACCACCATGGGGTTTCCAAGGCTGTAAATAAATGTTTATGGAAGTATATCGCTCCAGCCTCCTGCTTTGGAGGAGCTGGTGGGCTTGAACCACTGACCTTCTGAGTAGCAGCCAAATGCTTTATCCATGGATGCAAATGAGTGTTGGAAGGAGAGGAGAGGAAGAAACAACCCAAGAAGAGATATGCATTTATTATCCTATATTACTCTCTTAAAATATATTGAGGGTTCAGATTACATTTTAGAAGAGTGTTTTAAATAATGTTGGTCACTGAAAATCAAGCATTGTATTACATATGCATATACTAAAGAGAGACAAATAAAGGAAATAATTTATAAGACATTTAATGTGTGGAGTGAAGTGATTTACATACTTGACATGTAAGAATCCTCCTACAAAATGTCAACTTGTTGCTCATTTCTCTTTTTAAACATAATTCCTCTAGTAAACTTTATTGATCTGTCCAAGTCTGGTTTGATGCCTTCTTATTTATTTATACTATCAAAGCCCTTAAGGATTTGGATCACAAATGCCTTTAAGCTTGTCTGTTACTCCACTAAGAAAATAAACTCTCTGGTTCCAGGCAAGTGTATTAAATAATATGCAATTATTTTGTATCATGAAAAAAATGTCATTAGGGTTAAATAAAAATCAGCACTATCAATTTCAAAAAGTATTCTATTTCGTATGCATTCAACATTGTGATAACACCATGTATCTCCAGAATCTGACACAAAATAAATATTTAATAAATATGTCAAATATGTGAAGACCCTTTATTGCAATATATATTAGAACTAAGCATATCACTTGTACATTGGAAAGGTGTTCTCAATTATTTTCTTTGTTTCCTTAACACTGTTAAACTTCATATTTCCTCTGAAAAGTGGGTCATTTTATGAGTCATCTTGACTGGAAGAAAATCCACTTAAAAACACAATATTCTCTGTTTTGGCCACTAATGCAAGTTTCTACAAAGTACATTTCCTTTCACGATTATAATAATCCTTCTCTTTGGAATCTAAAGTATACCTCCAGCTTGTGCGTGTGTTTGTGCATGTGCGTGTGAGTTGGTTAAGGAAGCAAATTGAAGAAGATTATGTAATTTCTAAGAAGAATAGATGCTTTCATTTTATTTTTTCTTAGATTCAGGGTGTTGCCATTTCTAATACCATGTTGAGCAATCTTTGTGCAGCTGTGTGGAATATACATCACATAATCACAGGGTACATACTTACTAAGAGAACATGTGCTTCAATAAGACTCTAAGAGAGGGAACAGAAGTGCTTAACAAAAGGTAGAGGTTAGTTACTATGAGAATTGTAGTAAAAATGTCTAAAAAGCACTATTTATTACTTTTTTCTTTATCATACAATAAGTAGTATTTTTGTTTGTATTATCTTAAATCTTAGTAATAATCTAATTGTTCTTAATATATATAATACCTTCATATACCTAAGGAATTATTACTGTTTCAAAAGTAAGAGTGCCATGTAGGAAAAAAATTGAAAAATAAAAAAAATCACTATCTCAAGGAGCGTGTGTATGCATAAGCCTGCATGAGTAACGTGAAGAACCATTTGAGATGATTTTGATTTTCAGTCTCAGGGAATTGTGACTCCCTCTCACTCAACATTAAAATTTACCCCAATGGTTTGTGGCGATATTGCTAGCTGTTCACTTAACATCTAGACCCACCTTTGTCTCATTATGTAAACTCTAGTTAAAACACTGCATTTTCTAGCTTCTCTGTCAATGGCCAAATCACATATCTTTAGTGAAGATTTATGAGAATCTAGTGGATACTTGTGAAAAAATTCTGTTCCCCTGATTTTGGTCTTAAGCTTTTCATTTAAAATATACTGTTTCTCTTGCCTGAAATTTAATATGAAGTTGGATTGGGAGTAAAAATCTGCAACTATGTGCGGCTATATCATAAAAGGATAAAATTTTTTAGTTAGGAAGGAACATGGGTTTTGAGACTTCCTTGAATAGCCAAATCTATGCTATACATCTCTATCTGTAAACTACCTGTTAATTGAGATAAACTCTGTCCACTGTTAAGAGATTTCTAGCTCACGCAGATGAACCCAATCCCAGTTGTTATATAATTCATTAGTGTGTTTGTAGATGTGAAAACTTCATCCTAAAATGTTTTGATACATGGTCTGTATACCCATAATATCTATATTTCTATTTCTATCTTAAAGTTTTCATCAAATGTATGTTGTTGCTGTTGTTGTTATGTGCGACTCATAGCGACCCCTCCTTGGGTTTCCGAGGCGGTATCACTACGGAAGTAGGATTGCCCAACCTTCCTTCCGAGGAGTGGCTGGTGGGTTTGAACCGTCAGCCGTCTGGTTAGCAGGCAAGTGTCTTAGCCACTATGCTACCAGAGCTCCTTATCATCTAGCATTTGGATTTTAACATTTTTTAACTTTCATTATGGAAATGTTTAAGAAAGCAATAACCCCCTCTTCACACGTCAGTAAGTGAATAGAAAAAGGAGTATTTTCAGCATGAAAGCAGCTCATGGATCCTGTAATGAAAAAAATACAAGATACCATTCTGCTCTGATGTGAAAATTGAGCTAATTTAAGTACAAACAAAAACAATTATAGGAGATTAAATAATTTACGAAAATAGAAGCCAGATTGGTATTTTTGCATTATGTGTAATTGCCCATTTGTTATGGTCACATAACTGTCTAAGATCATTACAAAATTAGCAAGACCAAGACGGAACTTTGTAGTTCCCTTTATCCGCTTTCAGAGTCTACTCTTACAGTTGTTGTTGTTAGGTGCCATCGAGTCATCTCTGACTCATAGTGACCTCATGTACAGCAGAACAAAACACTGCCCAGTCCTCTGCCAGCCCTGTGATCTTTGCTATACCTGAACTCCTCATTGTAGCCACTGCATCAATCCATCTCCTTGTGGGGCTTTCCTTTTTTTGTTGTCCCTCCACTTTACCAAGCATGATATCCTTTGCCAGGGAATGGTCCTTTCTGACAACATGACCAAAGTAGGTCAGACGAAGTCTGGCGGTTCTTGCTTCCAAGCAGCAGTCTGGCTGCACCTCTTCTAGCACAGAGTCATTTGTTCTTTTAGTAGCCCATAGTACTTTCAGCATTCTTTGCCAACACCACAGCTCAAAACCATTGACTCTTCTTCAGTTTACATTTCATTGTCAGCTCTCACATGTATATGACACAATTAAAAATACCATGGATTGTGCCAAGCTCACCTTAGTCTTCAAGGAAATGTTTTTGCTCTTCAGTGCTTGAAAGAGGTCTTTTGCAGTAGATTTGCCCAATACTATATGATGTCTGATATCTTGACTGTTGCTTCCATTGTGTTGATTGTACAACCAAGTAATATGAAGTCTTTGACAAATTCAATCTTTTCTCCATTTATCATGATGATGCTTATTGATCCCGTTGTGAGGATTTTTTTTTTTTTTTATATTGAGGTGTAATCCATATCGCAGACTGTAGTCTTCGAGCTTCATGGGTGTTTCAAGTCATCCTCATTTTCAGTGAACAAAGGTATGTCGTCTGCATAACGCATGTTGTTAATGAGTCTTCCTCCAACCCCAATGCCACATTCTTCTTCATATAGTTCAGCTTCTCTGAATATTTGTTCAGCACACAGATTGTATAAGTATGGTGAAAGGATAAAACCCTGAAGCACTCCTTTCCTGATTTTAAACCATGCAGTGTCCCCTTGTTCTGTTTGAATGACAACCTCTTTGTCTATGTACAAGTTCCTTATGCACACAATTAAGTGTTATGGAATTCTCATTTTTTTCAATGTTATCCATAATTTGTTATGATCCACACAATCAAATTCTTTTGCATAGTCAATAAAACACAAATAAACATCCTTCTGCTATTCTTTGCTTTGAACAAATATCTATCTGACATCAGCAATGACATCCCTTATTCCACATCCTCTTCTGAATCCAGCTTGAATTTCTGGAATTCCTCTGTCAATATACGGCTGTACTGTTTTTTTTTTTTTTTTAAATTGTCTTCAGTAAGGTTTTACTTGTGTGTGATATTAGTGATATTATTCAATAATTTCCACATTATCTGGGATCAACTTTCTTTGGAATGGGTACAAATATGGATCTTTTCCAAGAAGTTGACCAGGTAGTTGTCTTCCAAATCTCTTGGCATAGCTGAGTGAGTACCTCCAGTGTGTCATCCATTTGTTGAAACATCTCAATGGGTATCCCATCAATTCCTGGAGCCTTGTTTTTTCACCACTTCCATTAGTGCAGCTTCAACTTTTTCCATCAATACCATTGGTACTTGATCATATGCCACTTCCTGAAATGGATGAACCTCAACCAATTCTTTTTGGTACAGTGAATTTGTGTATTCTTTCCATCTTCTTTCTTATGTTTCCTGCATCATTCAATATATTGTGCGTAAAATCTTTCAATATTGCAACTCGAGGCTTAAATTTTTTCCTCACTTCTTTCAGCTTGAGAAATGCCGAGCGTGTTCTTTGCTTTTGGCTTTCCAACTCCAAGTGTTTGCACATTTCATTATAATAATTGACTTGAGCTGCTCTTTGAAATATTCTGTTCAGTTCTTTCGTCTTGACATTTCTTCCATTTGTTTTAGCTACTCTCTTTTTAAGGGAAAGTTTCAGAGTCTCTTCTGACATCCATTTTGGTCTTTTCTTCCTTTCTTGTCTATGATGACCTTTTGCTTTCTTCATGTGTAATGTTCTTGATATCATCCCACAATTTCTCTGGTTTTCAGTCATTGGTGTCCAATGCATCAAATCTATTCTTTAGATGGTTTCTAAATTCAGGAGGTATATATTCAAGGTGATATTTTGGCTCTCATGAAATTGTTTTAATTGTCTTCAACTTCAGCTTGAAGTTGCATATGAGCAGTTTTGCATGAGCAGTTATATGGTCTGTTCCATAATCAGCTCTAGGGCTTGTTTTGGCTGAAGGTATTGTGCTTCGCCATCATCTCTTGCCACAGATGTAGTCAATCTGATTCCTATGTACTCCATCTGGTGAAGTCCATGTGTATAGCCACCATTTGTGTTGTTGAAAAAAGGTATTTGCAATGAATAATTTGTTGGTCTTGCAAAATTCTATCATGCAATCTCCAGCATTATTTCTATCTCCATGGCCAAATTTTCCAACTACCGTTGATTCTTTGTTTCCAACTTTTGCATTACAGTCACCAGTGATAATCAGCACATCTTGATTGCACACTTGGTCAATTTCAGACTGCAGAAGTTGGTAAAAATCTTCAATTTCCTTATCGACAGCTTTGGTGGTGGGTGTGTACATTTGAATAATATTAATATTAGCTGGCTTTCTGTGTAGACGTGTGGATATTGTTTTATCACTGACAGCATTGTACTTTAGGATAGATCTTGAAACATTCTTTGTGAGGATGAATGTCACACTATTCTTCTTCAATTTGTCATTCCCAGAGTAGTAGATCACATGGTTGTCTGATTCAAAATGGCCAAAACTGATCCATTTTGGTTCACTAATGCCTAGGATATCAATCTTATGCATTCCATTTCATTTTTGACAACTTCCAATTTTCCTAGATTCATACTTCTTACATTTCATGTTCTGGTAATTAATGGATGTTTGCAGCTCTTTCTTCTCATAATGAGTAATGCCACTTCAGCAAATGGAGGTCCCAGAAGCTTTACTTTATCCATATCATTAAGGGAAGCTGTACTCTAATGAGGCATCTCTTTCCCAGTCATATTTTGAGTGCCTTCTGACATGAGGGGCTCATCTTCCTGTACTGTATCAGATAATGTTTCAGGGCTATTCCAGTGATATATTAGAGAGTGTTTCACTACAATTCCTAAGATTTTCACTGGCCATTTCTTTGAGAAGTGGATGGCCTCTTCCTTCTTCTGTGTCTGTGTCAGTCTGGAAGCTCCACTGAAACTTGTTCACCATGAGCATCCCTGCTGGCACAGCCTCCAGCCTCACAGCAACATGCAAGCCACACAGTACAACAAAGTGACAGACAAGTTAGTCTCCCTTAGCTATTCCGACCACTCCATTCACTTCCTGGGCTTCCCCATACCTGTTCCTGCTGCCAGCCCTGTCTATTGCAACTTCCTGCCTCCTGGGGACTATCTCCTGTCTTACATGTTCTGGCCATTGGCCATGTCTATGACTGTTTATACAGTAGTATTTCTCATTTATAGTTAATGGCTATTCTATTTGTGTTGCTTTCCTTGATAAAAACCTTGGAATTTCTTTTCACTAATTTTTCTCATAACTTACTTCTATTCACTCACCTGTTGACTTAGCCTCTAAAATATGTTCAGATATAATCAATTTTTATTACTTCCATTGGTATCATCCTAATTAGAACCACTATTATCACTTTCATGAATTATTATTAGTTTCCTAGCTGGTCACAATCCTTTCAAACTGTCTTCCTCTTCAATTTATTGTTAAAGAGCAATAGGAGGGATTATTTTAAAGAGTAAATGAATCACATTATATCTCTGTTCAACTGTTTCATTCCTAGTAAAAAATTGCCATTGTTCATGAAGCCTACAAGATCTTGTCCTCATACATTTTCCATATCATTACTTAATTAACTCTAATTCTAATTCTCTTGCTATTTGTTCCTGAAAGATGTATTGAAGGATGACAACAATGAGTTAGACAATTTGGGATCCTTATACTCTTTTGTGTTGGGGATGATAATAAATAAATAAAGTTTCAAAGACATCTTAATATCAATTATTTGACTCTCCATCAGGACATTTAATTTTATAGAGTGTGAATTTAACTGATATCAGGATATGATAACCCAACTGATAATAATCTGATTTCCTTTTGTTTTTGTCAATCCCAGCTCTATAGCTGCAAGGCTTAAGAAAACTTTTCACCATGATCAAGGAAATTATCTATTTTCCTGCTTTTAGGGCATTGTGTTTCCTTGCTTCAGATTATTCAACTCTGGCCACCAAAAGTAATCATGTTACTTTGTAGTCTTTTGATTTTAACAAACAGCTCTGTGGGCATTCAGCTGCTAAGCAAAAGATTAATGGTTTCAACCCAACAGCAACGCCATGGGAGAAAAATGAGGTATTCTGCTTCTGTAAAGATTTACAGTCTTGCAAACTCTATGACCACTTCTATTCTGTCCTAATGGGCTGCTATGAGTCAGAATTGACTTGATGGCAGTGGGTTTGGTTTGGGTTTTTTGGGGTTTGATTCAGTTATTCTTTATAACTTTCTATGATGGCAGCTTGTGGTTCCAGGTCCTCGTGGATCCAGGAAACAATGCATTAATTCTTCATCTCTGTGCTTTGAGTTGTTAGTTTTCATTTTAGGAAATAAATGAAATGTATTTTCTTTCACCCATTCTTAAACAGATAAGTCCAAACCCTACACCTTTTACCTGAGGGTTTGTTGCCTATATTCTATTCTTTCACAGTAATTTGTGGTCCACTTAGAGTTCTTTGGTTGCTGACACTTCAAAATCTTTTGTGAAAATAAAAGGACATCATCAGATGTTTAAAACAATTCAAAAATCATTAGACCAGATTTGGAAATGGGCAAGAACAAGAATTAAGTGGAGAGAAAGACAGAACATTCAGAATGGTTTCATAGGTACCAAAGGCTTCCTAAAAACAAATGAATAAGTTAAAATTCTAAATATTAGAGTGTCACTAGCTCAACATTCAAAGATTTAGAAGAGAGTATTTAATTGACTTGTTTTAGTCATGTAATTAATCTGGGCTTGTGGCATTCATAGTGAGAGGCAGACTCCTGGATTTATCATTGTATACAAATAGAAGAGAGGACTATGCTAAAGGAAATTGGCTTGCTATTTGAAGTGTCTTGGATGGAATCTGGATGATCAAAAAATGTCAGAGATCTACCATGGATATCCTGACTAATACTACTTCTCCACAGTAGCATATGACTAGTATTAAAATTATTATTTTAATTTTACTAGTTGAGGGCTTTGTCATTAATATTATGTTCATTTCTTCATAACTGAAATTTTACCTGTGGAAGAATGAACCCATAGCAATTATTTGCAGAGGCTGAAAGAAGAAATGTCAAAGTAAATTATGTACAAAAAGACCTGTAACAATTTAAGTTTTCATCATAAAGTTTAATAAAGTCAGTAAATGGTCAGACAGAGACTTGTGAGTCCCCCGAAACTACCACCCCTCATCACTTTACGGACATGGTATTGTACCACTCCTGTTGTGGTAGTTCAGTTTCTGTGTCAACGTTGCTGGGCCTGGTTGGCTGGGCAGCTGGATGTAATATTCCCCATGATGAGACTGGTAATCAACTCCATGGTGGAATTTACTGTGAACAGCTGCCTCAAGGATATGGTCTGCTTCCTGTATATAAGGCGAAGCCTTGGGGAACGGTCTGTAACTTATGGTATGCTTGAACCCTGAATGCAGCTATGTTGTGCAGCAGCCTGCCATGCTCCGCTGACCTTGGGACATGAATTAATGGCTTGTGCAGTTTGGTAACATCAGGACTGTGTCTTTTTACTTGTCAATCTTGGGCTTGTCAGTCTTAGCAGCCAGCAGTGTCTGAGTGAAGAAAAACCTCTAGCTCCAGTGGGCCGAGAACAAGAGGCAGAGCTGAAGCTAAAGTTTGAGGGGATTTTAACTAGCCCCCTAGAGCCTGGTACTTTGAACTTGGACTTAAAGTTTCCAAATTGTACAAATAAACTCCTGTTGGTTAAAGCCATTACATTGGTGGTATATCCTTGTCAGAGTGGTACAGAGTTAACCAAAACACCTGTGGCTAACTTTCAGCCAAACAATAGACAGGCCTATGAGCTGAAGAACTACACCAGGGAGATGCACCCTGAGAACAATCAACCATGGGATATCAGAAGGGTAGCATCTGCACAGGGAGAAAGCTAGGGAGGCAGGAATGCATAGACAAGAGGATATATGGGAAAGGTAACCACAGGGAGAAATGGGAAGAGAGATGTTACATTGTGGGCATTGTAATCAGTGTCACAAAACAAAATGTGTATGAACTGTTGAATTTAAAAGAAACGTGCTTTGAAAAATTTCACCCAAATCACAATGAAAAGTTAAAAAAAATCTGTCAGTAAAAGTGTCACCTTGAGATATGCCAGTGTATGTTTGTATCTCTAATTAGGAAAAGTTCTTAAGGTCAGTGATTTTGGTGATGACACTCTTATTAGTTAATAGTGTCATATTAGTTATATAAGTTAATATTAGTTATATTATGTTAGTTAATAGTGTAATGCTATTCTGTCATGTTACTCTGTCATGCTTTGTTACACTTTTTTTCTTTTCTTCTTATTTTTTGTGTTCTATTTAACCACATAAACAGAAAATAAATAAGACAACTTTGCTACCTCTGTTAGATTTTGTTTTCATATTCAAAAAGGAAAAAAAAAAAAAAACCCACCAAACTGAAAATAATAAAAGCTCATGAGAAATTCATCACATTAATTTCAAAGCTGGAATTGAAACTATCTAGTAAAAGAAGTTGATCTGGCCAAAGGGAACAAGAGGCATTTGAAGATTTAAATGTTAACTGTACCATTTTTGTATAATTTTGAATGTCTTTACTCTTGAGGAATTTGGGGAGAGCTTTCCAGAAAGAAGAGTGGAAAATCTACTTCAGTAATGATATCTCCTCGGAAACCCAAAGAGGGGTTGCTATGAGTTGGATGTGGCTCAATGGCAGTGAGTTCGGTTTGTTTGTTTCTTTCTTTCTTTAGGGAGTGAATGTTATAATATTGGGAACCAAACTTACTGAATATGTATGTCAAAGGAATACAAAATTGAATTTTAAACATAGTACTCTGTTAGAAAATCCAGCTAAGAAAATTTCCAAGTTAATATGTAAAGTCTATTGATAGTTCTCTGCTTAAAATGAGAGAAGGAAAAATGTCAGTCATTTAAAAAAGGGGAACTCAAATAGAGATAAAATTAGAAAGTGTCATAGAAGGATTTTATGGGGAAAATATTGAAAGATTCTGGAATCATCAAAAGAAGATGGAAGCTTATGAGTGGCCATCTAAGGTACAACTACTGGTCTCTCCCAGTCCAGAAAAAGGAAGAATGAGGAAGATCAAAGACCCAGGAAAAAATTAGTCCAAGAGACTAATAGAGCATATTAACCACAGACTCCCCAACCCTGAGACCAGAAGAACGAGATGGTGCCTGGCTAACCATTGCTGACTGCTCTGAAAGGGATTATAATAAGAGATCCTGGATAGAGTAGGGAAAATGTGGAACAAAACTCAAAATCACAATAAAGACCAGGTGTACTGGTCTGATGAAGACTGGTGGAAGCCCTGAGACTATGGGCCTTAGATATCCTTCAAGCTAGGAAATAAACTTCTGTAACTCAGTTGGAAACCATATGAGAGACAGTCCTATAAAGTGAACAGCAATATCAGGAGTATATACATCATTACAACTATTATGCCCATGAGATTCAAGAAGGACAGATTTGCCCAGGATGGAGCTAGGAAGGTGAAAAGGGATAAGAAGGAAGAATGAAGGAAAGAGGTGAGGATAGTGAGGAAGTGGGAAGAAGGCTATTACAGACTGCATTGCAGTAAATGTCATAAAACAGAATATGTATGCATTGTTGAGTGGAAAAACAATTTGCTCAGTAAATTTCCACCCAAATCATAGTAAAAATAAGTAATTAAAAGATGCAATTTCTTTCCCTTATCACAGGGAAAGTAAGATAAACAAACAGAAAGTGGATAAAAGGATTACATGGAGTCACTGTATTAAAAAATTCGATAGACACTCCACCATTTCAGGAGGTAGCATATGATCAAGAACCAATGGTATTGAAAGAAGTGTAAGCTGCACTGAAGGAATTGGTGACAAGCAAGGCTCAAAGAATGGGCATAAAACTCATCAAAATGTTTCAAAAATTGGATGCTGTGTGAGAGGTGCTCATTATGCCAAGAAATTTGGAAGATAGCTGCCTGGCGAACTGACAAGAAGAAATCCATATTTGTGCCCATTTAAAGAAAAGTGATCCAACAAAATGTGGAAATTATTGAATACCATTAATATTACATGCAAGTGAACTTTTGCTGAAGATAATTCAAAACCAGTTTTAGCAGTACATCAACAAGGAATTGTCAGAAATTCAAGTTGGATTCAGAAGAGGACATGGAAGAAGGGATACTAGATGAACCTTGGTGGAAAGGAAACAGTATCAGAAAGATATTTAACTATTGTTCATTTCCATGCAAGCGTGTTCAACTGTGTGGATCATAACAAATTATGTATAACATTGCAGAAAATGGGTATTCCAGAACACTTAATTGTCTTCATGAGGAACTTGTTCATAGGCTGTCATTCAAACAAAGCAAGGGGATAGTGCGTGGTTTAAAATGAGGTAAAGTGTGCATCAAGGTTGTATTCAGTCACTGTACTTATTCAATCTGTATGCTAAGCAAACAGTCTGAAACGCTGGATTATATGAAGAACATGGTATTAGGATTGAAGAAAAGACTTTTTAGCACCCAGCAAAGTGAAGATGACACAATCTTGCTGAAAGTAAAGAAGACTGGAAATGCTTACTGATGAAGATAAAAAATTACATACAGCTTTCAGTATGGATTACTCATCAACATAAAGAAAAGAAAATCATAGCTGGCCAATAAGCAACATCATGACAAATGGAAAAAAGATTGAAATTGTGGAGAATTTAATTTTGCTTGGACACAATCCACACCTATGGAAGCAGCATTCAAGAAATCAATTGATGTATTGCATTGGGAAAATCTGCTGCAAACGACCTCTTTAAAATGTCAAAGAGAAAAGATGGAATTTGAAGACTGAGGTGCACCTGACCCAAGCTGTGGTATTTTAAATCAGCTCATATCCATGTGAAAGCTGGACAAAGAGTAAGGAAGACTGCAGGAGAATAGACACATTTGAGTTGTCGTGTTGGGGAAGGATACTGAATGTACCCTGGGCTGCTAGAACAAAAAAAGTCTGTCTTGGAGGAAGTAGAGTCAAAATGTTCCTAGAAGTGAGAATGGCCAGACTTTTTCTATCAAACTTTGGTCATGTTGTTAGAAGGGATCACTCCCTAGAAGCACACATTATGACAGGTAGAGGGTTAGCGAAAAAGTGGAAGACACTCAAAGAGATGGATTACCACAATAGCTGCAACAAGAGCCTAAATCATGGCAAAAGTTGTGAGGATGGTGTAGGATTGTGCAGTGTTTAAGGCTGCTGTGAGTTGGAACTGACTAAGCAGCACCTGAAAACAGCATCAGCAGAAATCATATGTATGTAACTTATTTAAACTCCGAGTTTCAATTTTCTCATATACAAAATGAAGTTATGAGACTTGTAGTGTTTTTGTGTACATTAAATGTAATATTATTAAGTGCTTGTGGTTGATTGAGGAGATGGACTTTTGAGTTTCCCTTGAAACTCCATGCACAGCAGAACGAAACACCACCCGATCCCGTGCCACCTCCATGATCCTTGCTATACTTGAGCCCATTGTCACAGCCGTCGTGTCAATCCATCTCGTTGAAGGCCTTCCCCTCTTTCGTTGACCCTCTACCCTACCAAGCATGACACCCTTATCTGGGGAATGGTCCCCTTTGACAACATGACCAAAGTAGATGAGATGAAGTCTGGCCATCTTCTCTTCCAAGGAGCATCTCAGCTGCACTTCCTCCAGGACAGATCTATTAGTTCTTGTGGCAGTCCATGGTACCTTCAGCATTCTTCGCCAGCACCACAACTCAAAAGTATCAACCCTTCTTCGGTCTTCCTTATTCATTGTCCAGGTCTCACATGCATATGAGGTGATTGGAAATATCATGGCCTGTATCAGGTGCACCTTAATCCTCAAGGAGACATCCTTGCTCCTCAGCACTTGAAACAGTTCCTTTGCAGCTGACCTACCCAGTGCTACACGTCACCTAATCTCCTGACTGCTGCTTCCATTGGCCTCGATTGTAGAACCAAGCAACGTGAATTCTTTGACAACCTCAATCTTCTCTCCATTTATTGTGATGCTGCTCATTGGTC
>NW_006921668.1:10816319-10817464 GCF_000298275.1 Orycteropus afer afer
GTTCTTTGCCAATTCCTTCATTGCAGCTTTGACTTCCTCCTTCCGTACCATTGGTTCTAGACCATATGCCCCCTCCTGAAATAGATGAAGATCAACCAGTTCTTTTTGGTACAGTGACTCTGTGTATTCCTTTCATCTTCTTTTGATGTTCCCTGCATCATTCAATGTTTTGCCCATAGAATCTTTCAATATTGCAACTCGAGGCTTAAATTTTTTCCTCATTTCTTTCAGCTTGAAAAATGCCTAGTGTGTTCTTCCCTTTTGGTTTTCTAACTCCAGGTATTTGCACATTGCATTATAGTAACTGGCTTTGTCTTCTCGAGCTGCTCTTTGAAATCTTTCCTTCAATTCTTTCATCTTGTCATTCCTTCCATTTGCTTTAGCTACTCTCTGCTCAAGTGCAAGTTTCAGAGTCTCTTCTGTCATTCATTTTGGTCTTCTCTTCTTTTGTTGTCTTTTTAGTGACCTCTTGCTTTCTTCATGAATGATGCTCCTGATGTCATCTCACAATTCATCTGGTTTCCAGTCATTGGTGTTCAATGCATCAAATCTATTCTTTAGATGGTCTTTAAATTCAGGAGGGATATATTCTAGATCATGTTTGGCTCTCGTGGAATTGTTTTAATTGTCTTTAACTTCAAGTTGAACTTGCATATGTGCAGTTCATGGTCTGTTCCACAATCAGTTCCTGGCCTGGTTTTGGCTGAAGATATTGAGCTTTTCCATCACCTCTTGCCACAGATGTAGTCAATCTGATTCTTGTGTGTTCCCTCTGGTGAAGTCCATGTGTACAGCCACTGTTTGTGTTGTTGAAAAAAGGTGTTTGCAATGAACAAGTTGTTGGTCTTGCAAAATTCTACCATGCGAGTTCCAGCATAATTTCTGTCATGAAGGCCAAATTTTCCAAGTACTAGTGATTCTTCTTTGTTTCCAACTTTTGCATTCCAGTCACCAGTGATGATTAATACATCCTGATTTCATGTTCAGCCAATTTCAGACTGCAGAAGTTGAAAAAATTCTTCAATTTCCTCATCTTTGGCTTTGGTGGTTGGTGCAGAAATTTGAATAATAGTTGTATTAATGGGTCTTCCTTGTAGGCATATGGATATTATCCTATCATTGGTAGCATTGTACTTCAGGACAGA
>NW_006921668.1:10817564-10826345 GCF_000298275.1 Orycteropus afer afer
GTAGGCATATGGATATTATCCTATCATTGGTAGCATTGTACTTCAGGACAGATCTTGAAACATCCTTTGTGATGATGAATGCCATGCCATTCCTCTTTAAACTGTCATTCCTGGCATAGTAGATCATATGGTTGTTTGATTCAAAATGGCCAAACCAGTCCATTTCAGCTCAATCTTTATGGATATCAATCTTTATGTGTTACATTTCATTTTTGACCACTTCCAGTTTTCCTAGAATCATACTTCATACATTCGACGTTCCTATTATTAATGGATGTTTGCCACTGTTTCTCCTCAATTTCGGTGGTGCCACGTCAGCAAATGGAGGTCTCAAAAGCTTTACTTTATCCATATGACTAAGGCTGATTTTACTCTGATAATGCAGCTCTTTTCCAGCACTACTTTGAGAGCTTTGAGAGCTTTCTAAGCTAAGTGACTCATCTTCCTCCTCTCTATTGGACAATGTTTCTGTACTATTCATAAAGTTGCATGGTAATGTATCAGACAGTGTTTCTCTGCTATTCATAAGGTTTTCACTGGCCAATTCTTGGAGAAGTGGATGGCTGCCTCCTTCTTCCTAGTCTGTCTTACTCTGCAAGCCAGGCTGATACCTGTGCAACAAGTGCACCCCACTTGGTTTGAAACACCAGTAGCACAGCCTCAAGACTCATAGCAACACATCACCAGAGTAGGACAAACCGACAGAGAAGTTTGTCTCCCTTAGCTTTTGGAAACCCCTCCAACCACCCTTACCTGGGTGCCTGCAACTGACTCCTTGGTCTGTTCCTATCCCCTTTGCCTTTTCTGTCCTCTCCCTGCTTCCCTCCTCACTGCCTGTTCTTAGGTCCCTGGAATCTGAATGAGAATGCTATCACTTTAAAATCCAAAATAGTTTCCACTTGTAAAAATTCAAAATGGCTGCTCCCTCGGTCACTTTAAATATCCGAAATGACCACTGCTTGTAAATATTCAAAATGGCTGTGCCCTTGGTCACTTTAAATATCCAAAATGGCTACCACATGTAAACAATCAAAATGGCTGCTCCCTCTGGACAGCAGAAAGTCCATAGCTCAGGTTGTCTCCCTCTTTGCTGTTTCCCTTCCTAGTCATAAGCCACCAGAGCAGTTGTCCCTGTAGCCCTTGGTGGCCGGGACTGATCTTTAGGTCAATTCTCAGGTCCCAACATGACTTGGAAATATTCAGGCTGTTGGTCTCATCAGAGTAGCTGACAGTCTGCAGTTCCAACCACATCTGTACTCACTGTTTTTGTTCATGTTTCTCCACTAGTTGGTGCCTAAGCCACTTCTGTATAGTTCCTTTCAAAGCTCAAAGTTCCAGGATTATCTTCTGTATCTCTGTCAATTTGTTTTTCTTTTCTTTGTTGAAGAGGATCTGGGTCACTTGTCTGCCTGTTCCTCCATCTTACCCATACAAAGACTACAAAGTTAAAACAGCATTTCTAATATACTAGTGAAATGCTGGATATGATACATATTTGGTTAACTAAGATGCACATGCTTAATATTTAGCAAGCTGAATTGAGTCAAAAGCCACAGTTCTGATGTTGGTGATATTTTGGATAGAAAGTCCTGTACAATCTTTTTTTCTTTTTTTTCTTGGTAGCAGTATAAGTAAATGTCTAGTATAATATCATTGGCTTTCTATGTGACAATAGGTAGAGTTGGAGTTGAGGACACAAGTGTGGCATGATTTAGAAATGGTGGCACTAAAGTTTAGTTCTCACTCCTGACTATGATGATTTTATGGGCTTCTTCATTGTAACAGTGGCAGTGTGCTTCTGGAGTTGGACACTGAATGGATAGCTCTCAATTATTTGTTCTCAACTGTAGAAAAGATAATATCTTCCTTGGTGGCTTGGTAGGTATTCATGTTTGCTCAACCTACAGTCTATTTCTTGTACCTTTGAATAAATCTCTTCTTCAACTAGCTTGAGAAGACTGTTTTGTGAAAAGGTACAACAGCACAATGCTGACACAAATAATGATGCACAGTGGATAATCGATGGCAAAAATTACCACAACATTGTAGCTGCAAAAAAATGTATACATATGCAAAAGAAGAGACATTTACAATTTTAAGGATGAGATTATTAACTGCTGTGATAGTTGGGGTTGTGTCTCAACTTGGTTGGCCCATAATTCTGAGTGGTTTAAGCAATTGTGATGTAGTTATTGCCATGATGACATGAGATGTATATGTTTTGAGTGTCCAATCCGTTGAAAGGGAGTTTCCATAGGGGTGTGGCCTGATTCCAATATACATATATGGACATCCTTGGAAAAAGACAGACTCTTCGGTGAATCTGTGTCCTGTTGTGCTACCAACAATTGTCCGTGAGTGAACAATCCACCGCTCATCCTGGTAATCTTGGATTCATCATCTGTTGGAGTCAACAGTGGTGGTATACTGCCAGCCAATCTTGAGCTTTTCAGCCCCTGCAGCTGCATGAGTCGGGAAAAGCCTCCAGGTTGATGTTTTATCCAGGAACTTGGGATTTACCAGCTTCTACAAGTGTGTGAGCCATTTTCCTTAGATAAATTTCTCTCTTTCTAGGAGCTCTGGTGGCATAGTGCCTAAGGCATTTGACTATTAGCCAGAAGGCTGGAGGTTCAAACCAATCAGCCATTCCTTGGAAGGAAAATTAGGCAATCTACTGCCAAAGAGATACCACCTGAGAAACCCAAGGAGGGGTGGCTATGAGCTAATCAACTCCGTGACAGTGAGTTTGGTTTGGTTTTTAGTTATGTATGTAAGGTTCACTGGTTTTGCCTCTCTAGAGAACCCATCCTAACACAACTACATTCTAAATGAACTCCCATTTTGGAAAACCTCCATAAATCTTGTTTTCTTTTATCAAATCAAATTGTACATATTAAAATATAATTAAACAGTAGATGAAACTCACTACCACAGAGATGCCTCATAGTAACCTCAATTGGGTTTCCAAGGCTGTAAATTTTTACGGAAGCAGACTGCCTCATCTTTCTTCCATGGAGCAGCTGATGGGTGAGATATAAATTAATTATACTTCATAGTGTTTAAGGCATTTGACGCTAACCAGAAGTCTGGCAGTTCAAAGCCATCAGCCACTCCTCAGAAGGAATATTGGGCAATCTACTTCCACAGAGATACTGCCTCAGAAACCCAAGGAGGGGTTACAGTGAGTCAGAAATGACTCGGCGGCAGTGAGTTTTTGGTTAGTATAAAATGAGAATCTAATCATGCTCTTATAATTAGATACTCTATTAGGAAACTCAGATAAGGAACTAATCCAAGTAGTGTGTGCAAAGTCTATTGAAAGTTCTCTGAAGAATGGGTTAATATGTTGTGAAGTTAACATAAACTTCTAAGGGACTTCTATATGTTTGGTGCAAAGATACAGCAAAAGACAAATTGCATTAAAATCCAAATGCAATGTGGAGAAACAGTTTGAAAGAAAATGCAAAATTCCTAGTAAAATCAAAGCAATATAGAGATTGTGGCCAATTATGTCCTTTTCCTCAAAAGAAGTTTACATTACCTTATAGCCATATTTGATTGCTCCCAAGTTATTTGAAAAATCTCAAAACAATGTTGAATGCATTTAAAAACATGTGCTGCTGCTAATGTCTTTTGGGAAAACAACTATAGTAAGTCACTTAGTGGTCATCAAGAACCAAGTCCTTTTTAATAGCAATAACTAGCAGATGTATAATAAAGGCAGGAAAACTGAAATTCTTTGGCTCTGCCTCCAGCAAAGTAACAGGAAATGAACAGTTCAGGACATATGGGCTGACTACATATTCAACTGTAATTTTTTTTACTAAATCAAGTATTATTGCAAGGGAAAAGCTTCATGCTGTTCAGTTAAAACAGTTATAATCACCAATATTTCAATGTGTTGCTTCTACAAGCAATATTTTTGTATCAAGTTATTAAAGACTAATGCTTTCTATTGTTTCATGTATGTTCAAACTACTACTCAAGTGTCATACTTTCCCAAATTTCATAAAATGTAGAAGATATATATCTTTTGGTATTTTAAATGTATATGATGGAAATCTAATTTAAAATCTCATATCAAAAAATCCACTATCACTCAGTCAATTCTGACTTACACCAACCCTATAGAACAGAGTAGAACTGCCCCATAGGGTTTCCAAGGCTGTAAATATTTATGGAAGCAGACTGTCTTATTTTTTTCCCCACAGAGTGATGGTGGACTCGAACCACTGACCTTTTGGTTAGCAGTCAAATGCTTTAACCACAGCACCAACATAACTCATTCTGTATCATAGTTAATTATGGTACTTTTACAGAAATAGTATTCACATTCTACATGTGTTTGGTAACTCACTTTCCCCCCAGGTATGTTCATAAGTGTGCTATGCTATTTTTTACAGCAACATGTAAAAATACATATGTTTTATAAACATACCTGAGGGGAAGGAGGGTGAGTTGGTAAACAAACGCAGAGCATGTTCATCATTTGTGTAAAAATACAATAAGCACAGAAAAGATTTTGCAGCTCTTCAGGTCCTCTACTGAAAACACTTTGAAATAAAGGAAACAGTCTCAGATTAGGTAAGGAATTTAACTAAGTTCACTACTGCACGTTTGAAATCTTGATGCGTTTCATCAGTCCTACCTGAGTACCAGTGCTGGTCTTTTCTTCCTCTCAATTAGACCAGTAAAGTGACAAGAACTACATCTTGATTCTAAATCTTTCATCCTAACCTAGAATAATCATAATCAAGACAAAGATGTGGGAAGCCCCTAAAAGGTAGTTAAATAAGAGTCAGGCACATGTGAGAGAAAATACAAGATCTCATTTTCTGGACAATCTATGTATAATGTGGAAGGCTGAAAATGGACAATAATACTACTGCTACTAATGATAAACCAAACCAAACTCCTTGTGGTTGAATTATTTCAGACTCATAGTAACCCTATGTGACAGAGAAGAACTGACCCGTAGCATTTCCAAGGCTGTTAATCTTTACAGAAGCAGATCGCTACATCTTTCTTCTATGGAGTGGCTGGTGGATTAGGGCAGCTGACCTTTAACTATTGTGCCACTGTTGTTGTTATTGTTGTTATGTGCTGTTGAGTCGGACGCGACTCATAGCGACCCCTCCTTGGGTTGCCAAGGCAGCATCATTACGGAAGTAGATTGCCCAACCTTCCTTCCGAGGAGTGGCTGGTGGGTTATTGTGCCACTAGGGCTGCTTATAGCAATGGAAAGGCAAAGGGTTAAGGATCCTATTGTTCCTCACTACTGCTTTTAGATTATTCTCAATTTCCCTAAGTTATCTAACTTTATTCCTCTTTTCACTGGATTACATCACAGCGTAGTCCTCTATTGGAGTCAAGTTTAGCCCTTTTACTTACCACTCCTCATTTTTTGAAGATGACCTACCATTACTTGGAATACCACTCATACTAAAGTTTTGGGTAATTTCAATATCTACATACATGATCACTCCAATACCCTTTCTATCAGTTGTTAAATCTTTTCTGTAATTAATATGTCTTCTATACCATTTCAAAAAGCTATGGTCATGTAGAGAGGGTAAGGCATTTGGCTGCTAACATGAAGGTCAGCAGTTCAAACCCACCAGCTGCTCTATGGGAGGAAGATGAAGCAATCTATTTCTGTAAATATATATAGCCTTGGAAACACAATAGGTGTCACTATCACTAAGAATTGACTTGAGGGCTTTGTTTTTTTGGCCACATCTTTTCAGTCACCCACTCAATCCCCACATCCTATATATTACCATTATCAATAACTGCTACCTTAAGTAATATCAGTTTCCACAATGAACTCTTAATCACAGACATAGGCTCCTGCTTCTCCAGGCCATTGCCTCCAGTTTGTTGATTTTAACCATTGGTTGGTCCTATCAGTTTTGTTGCTCTTACCCTACTTTGCATTCTCCCTTTCCTCCTTGCCAAGTTTTAAGTATATCCTTAAATATTATCAAGTTCTGGGAGTTCAGATGATAAATTAGTCAAACACTCCACACTGTCCTTCTACAACAAAGACCTGAGAAACCAACTGAAACAGATACAGATGATAATCTTGGAACCCAGATCTCTAAACAAAGGATAAAGAAGTAGATAGAACACAGATTGGAAGAAGAAAGTGAATGAGCAGAAAATGAAGAGAGACAGAGTGGAATCGATGTAGTTTCCCAGCTCGCCCATCACAGCAAGGCCATTTTTGTCATAGCACAACAAGACAGAAACACAGTGTAGACAAATCCAGAGTGAAGCAAGATGAGCAGAACATGAGCTAGATGTAAGGAAGGGAAGTTCAGGAAGGCAGGCAAGAACTCCAGCGAGGCAAGTGAGCACAGAGCAGGAAGAGAGCCATTGAATAGGGGTAGAACCATTCATCAGCAGTGGTCTTTGGTTGCTTGGCTTGAGGAAACATGAGGTCAGAAATGCCTCTAGAATGCAGCTGGGTATGCTTGTTTCTGGGATCCCACACTCTTGCATTAAATCAAGACAGGAACAAGATAACTTGCTCTTTTTGCCTAAGAGTATACTCATGCCCTCAGCAGTGATCACTGTTGGGAGAAATGGGCTCTTCCTTCTGACCCCACAACTTTTCCAGTGACCCCAACCGAGAGACCAATGATGCTATGCCCACTTTCTTATCCTGTCTCTTGTTCTGCCTGGCCCACTTAACCCATGCACCACCTACCTGTTACACTTCTCCCAAGCAGCCTGCAGCTTGCTCCTGCAGGGCAAGCACCACATTCCCATCACCTTTGCAACCAGCAAGGCTTGCATTCATGGGGCATGAGCTACATGCTCTTGCACTCCCACATGTCACACACACTGTGTACACATTGCTTCCTTGGTTAATAGTGCATACTCTGATTTCTTGGCAGAAACCATTCAGGGTAGAAGGCAATGGGATGACATATATGAAACAATGAAAGAAAAAAAAAATGAGTAAAATTATTTCTCAAACAAGAGAAAAATTAGCTTATTTATAGATAAACAGAAATGAATGAACTTTGTAAAAACCAGATCAACCTTGCAATGTTCAAGTGATTCCTTCAGACAGAGAATCAACAATGTCAGATAAAAACCTGAGATTAAGACACTTGACAACATCACACAGAAAGAAACCCAGGTAATGAATGTTCAAAACAAACATAAGCTTACAATACTGAAAATAGGAAACTAGAGACAAGAATCTATAAAAGACACAAATTATAATGTAAAAGGGAATAAATGGTGCAGTTACAAAACTTCCAAATGGAGAGGATGTCAAGATTATATCAAGATAGAATAGAATGTTTTAAATTTAGGAAGATGATAATAAATTATAGAATTACCACAAGAAAAATTAATAAAACTTCTAACAAAAATTTAAACAAGAAAATCATACAGACTCTGTAATCACCTAATCAATAGCAATGAACATGAAAATAAAATCCATAAATGAAATGAATTCAGCACAGAAAATATATGGAAGGAAGAAATCATAAGAATCACACACACACACACACACACACACAGAAAAACCTACAACAAAATAAGAGCACTAAATTCATACTGATCAATAATTACACTGAATCTAAATGGATTAATTGCACCAGTTATGAGACAGAGAATGGCAGAATGGATAAGAAAACATGACTCATTAATAGTTGCCTATAATGGTCATGTCTTAGATAAAACATATACAAACAAGCTAAAATTCAGAGGATGAAAAAGCATATCAAAGAAATGCCAATAAAAGGAAGAGAAATGACAATGTTAATTCTGATAAAATAGACTTTAAGACAAAAGCCAACATAGAAAGAGACAAAGAAGGACATTATAAAATGATTAAAGGGTCAGTTAAACAAGAGGTCATTACCATAATAACAGAGATCTGTGCACTCACTCTCTTCTTTGTCTAACCCACAAGGAGACAGGTGGTGAGCAACTATGTGCTAACAACTAGCAAATAGAGTATCACAGTACCCTGCTCTCACAGATATATCAAAACAAAATAATGGGGAAAAAAATCCTGCACATATCACATGAACATACAGCCACAAATTAAACATAAATACACCACTACCACATTGTCTCAGAGATGAAAAACCATAACAGTCCACATAAAGAACCAAGATGAGAAAGTACAGAAAGAAGGAATCAGAATACAAATCCACAAAACATCTCTGAGGAAGAAGCAGTGTTGCAATTCCTTGATAAGGAATTCAAAAGAATTGTGCTTGGGTACCTTCAAAGGATTGGGAGACAGATCAAGAAAACCACTGACAAGATAAAGAAAAGCACTGGCAAAATTAAGGAAAACACAGACAAAAGTCTATAATAATTTAGGAAAACAATACAAAAACAAATTGACAAAATAAACAAAAATTAGAAAAGATACAAAAATAACAAATAGGAATCCAGAATTACAAGTAAGATTTCAGAAACAGATAAAGCATTGAATGGGAAAAGGAGTAGAATTGAATCAGTGAAAGACAGAATTAATGAGATGGAAGACAAATACCTCAATACTACTTTGTTAAGGCATGATTTAGAAAAAAAGATTTTTTTTTAAAAAAAAGAAAGCCTAAGATTATTGGAGGCACTCACTCAGTTATCTCAAGAGATTTGGAAGACAGCTACCTGGCCAACTGACTGGAAGAGATCCATATTTATGGCCATTCCAAAGAAAGGTGATCCCACAGAACGTAGAGAAATTATAGAACAATATCATTAATACCACACGCAAGTAAGATCTTACTGAAGATAATTCAGAAA
>NW_006921668.1:10827414-10829064 GCF_000298275.1 Orycteropus afer afer
CGAGTATAGCAGGGATTGTGGGGCTGGTGCGGGATTGGGCAGTGTTTCGTTCTGCTGTGCATGGGGTCACTATGAGTTGGAAAGAACTCGATGGCACTTAACAACAACAACAACAAAGATTCATGTGGGATATCATCAAGATGAGTAACCTATGTGTAATCAGAATTCCAGAACAGGGAGGGACAAATAAAATCACAAAGAATATTGTCAAATATTTGTTGGAAGAGAATTTCCTGAATATAATGAAAGAGAATACATCCATTCAAGAAGTTCAATGAACCCCAAACAGGATAGAGCCCAAAAGAAAATCACCAAGACATATTATCATCAAACTCACAAAAACCCAAGACAAAGAAAGAATCCTGAAAGCAGCATGAGAAAAAGGAAAAGTTACCTACAAAGGGGAAGCAATAAGACTAACCTCTGATTTTTTAGCAGAAACGATGCAGGCAAGAAGGCAAAAAAAGTCCAACCAAGAGTTATAATATAGCCAGCAAAATTATCCCTCAAATGTTGTTATGTGCCGTCAAGTCAAACCTGATACATAGCGACCCCTCCTTGGGTTTCCAAGGCAGTATCACTCCTGAAGTAGATTGCCCCATCTTCCTTCTGAGGAGTGGCAAGTGGGTTTGAACTGCCAGCCTTCTGATTAGCAGTCAAGTGCTTTAGGCACTATGCTACCAGAGGGTGAAATTAGGAGATTTCCAGATAAGGAGAAATTAAGGGAATTTGTTAAAACCAGACCAACCTTATGAGAGAAGCTAAAGGGAGTCCTTTGGACAGAGAACCAGCAACAGTAAATGATGACTGATGATTAACACACATAAAGACATAACCCAGAAACCAACACAGTTATAGAAGTATCCATAGTAAAATAAGCTTACACAGGGAACCAGAGGCATCAATTGGCAAATAAGGACAACTACAAACCAAAAAGAGGGAAGAAAAGGAATGAATAGTGTAACTACAGAAATTTTTAATGGTGAGAAAGTCAAGACAATAGAGAGAACAGATTATTTTAAACTTGGGAAGAAAATAATAAATCACAGAGTACCCTTGTGGTGGTTATGTTTTTATGTCATCTTGGCTGGGCCTGGAGTGGCTGGGCAGCTGGTGGTAGTTATTCCCCACGATGAGACTGGCAATTAACTCCATGGTGGGATCTACCACAAGCAGCTAAGCTGCTGCTTTAGGTTTGTGGTCTCCTTCCCATATATAAGAAGCAGCTTTGTGAATGGTCTCTAGCTTATGGCACGCTTGAACCTTGCATGTAACCGTGTTGTTATTCAGCAGCTTCCATGCTCTGCCGACCTTGGAACTTTTGATGGACTTGAATTAATGGCCTGCTGTATGGTATGGTAATATCAAGACTGCTTTTTTATTTGTTGACCTTGAGCTTGTTAGCCTCACCAGCCAGTAGCTGCCTGAGTGAAGAGATGCCTCTAGCTTCAGTGGGCCAGGAGCAAGAGGCAGAGCTTTCACCTAGTCCCTAGAGCCTGGAACTTAGAACTCAGACTACTAGCCTACCAAACTTGTGATAGTTGAAGATGTGTCAACTTGGCTGGACTTCACTTGTGAGTGGTGGTTCCCATGATGGATCACATGACTGTGTCCTAAGCGGCCGGTCAGTCTAGGGGGAGTTTCCCCAGG
>NW_006921668.1:10829494-10847036 GCF_000298275.1 Orycteropus afer afer
ATACTTTGCTGGTTTTTGTGTTTCTCTAGAGAACCCAATCCAACACAAAACTGTTAAGAGAATAAACTCCTTTTTGTTCAAGCCATCCCACTTGTGATATATTCCTGTCAGAGTGGCACAGGCAAACAGAACAAACCTCAAATAAAAACAATAAACTTTCAAGTTAGAATAAAAAAGAAGACAAGCGCAAATATTTAGCAAATATTAAAACAACAGCAATGAAGGAGATGATAACACGATTCATAAACAAAATGAGCTCAGCACAGAAAATTATATGGAACTAAGCAAACAGCAACACCATGAAAAAACATAACAAAATGATATCAATAAGTTTATACTTGTTGAAAATTACACTGCATGCCAATGGATTAAATGCATCATTCAAGAGATGGAGAGTTGTAGACTGGATAAGAAAACATGGCCCATTAATATGCTGTCTAAAAGAGACTCATCTTAGATACAAAGACAAAAATACAGTAAAAATCAAAGGTTAGGAAAAGATATACCAAGCAAATGGCAAGCAAAAAAGGGAAGGAGTGGCAATATTAATTTCTGATAAAATAGACTTTAAGACAAAAACAACCATAAGAAACAAGGAAGGACATTATATAATCAACTGAACAAGAGGACATAACCATAATAAATATCTATAGACCCAATGAAAGAGCCTCAAAACACATAAATCAGACTTTAAAAGAATTGAAAAGACAAATAGATGACTCCACAGTAATAGTAGAAGACTTTAATGCACAACTGTCAATAAGAGTTCATCAAAGAAAAAATAGGGGTAAAGTTAGGGGCCCTAATTTATGGGATAAGTAGACTATCAAGCATAACCCAAGATGCACAAACAGTAGAAGATAAATTAGATGACTGAGACCTTCAAAAAATTAAATTCTTACATGCATTAAGACGTCTCCAAAAGACTAAAAAGAAACTACAGAGTGAGAAGAAAAAGAAATAATTGACAATGACATATCGGACAAACGACTTATCTCTAAAATTTATAGAAAACTCCAACACTTCAACATCAAAAATACAAACAATCCAATTTAAAAATGGGCAGGAAACATAAACAGACATTTTACCAAAGAGGATATTTAGGTGGCCAACAAATATATGAAGAAATGTTCACAATTATTAGCCATTAAAGACATGCAAGTCAAAACAACAATGAGATACCATCACACTCCGGCATTTAGTAGAAAAGTTCAACATGACAGTAAATTATAAATGCTGGCGAGGATGTGGAGAGATTGGGACTTTTTTATACACTGCTGGTGGGACTGTAAAATTAAAGAACAGCTGTGGAAATTAGTATGGTGATTCCTTAAAAAGTTGGAAATAGGAACACCATTTGATTCAGCAATCCCATTACTAGGTATATATCCTAAAAAAGTGAGAGGCAGGACACAAATAGATATATGGACACCCATGTTCATCACAGCACCTTGCACAATAACAAAGAGATGGAAGCAACCTAAGTGCCCATCAACAGAGGAATGGATAACAAACTGTGGTATATACAGACAACGGAATACTATGAAACTCTAAAGAATAATGGAGAATCTGCAAAACACCACATAAGTTGGATGAACTTGGAAGACGTTATGCTGAATGAAGTAAGTCAATCACAGAAAGAAAATTTTGTTATTATCATGAAAAGTCAAGGAAAGGTTTATACGTGGAAGGAAAATTTTGTTTGCTAGCAGGGATGAGAGTGGAGGGGAGAGAAAATTCCTAGGTATGTTGAAAAAAGAAAAATAAATACATAGAGAGAGGCAGAGAGAGAACAAAGATTATTAGTGGTTACCAGGGTAAGTCAGAAGGAAGTTTGGGCAGTCTACTTCTGCAGTGATACTGCCTTGGAAACCCAAGGAGTGGTCGCTGTAAGTCAGATCCAAATCCATGGCAGTGCGTTTTGCTTTGTTTTGTTTTACCAGGGTTAAGAGGTAGCAGGAAAGGGAAATCTTTTTTTTTTTTTTTTTTTGCAGGGCACTGAGTTTATGCTAATGGTGATGGAATATTTAGGAAAATGATAGCAATAATGGTGGCACAACATGAAAATGTAATCACTATTCCTGAGCTATAAATGTGGAAGGTATATTGGCAAATGTCTTGTGTATGTGTTCAACACAATAAAAATGTAAAAAAATTAAAAAAGAAACTATTAAATTATTTTAATGCTTTATTGTTGAGTTTCATTTATGCTTATCTTTTTAAAATTTATCTTAGTAATATTTTATATCATTTGAACTGTGAAATTTAACAGAATAAGATTACCTTTTTGATAAAATAGGTATTTAGATTTTTCAAATTTTGTAAACCCCTTTATCAGTTTAAGTAAACTTCTTTCCATTCCTAGTTTTCTGAATGTTATTATCATGAATGGGTATTATATTTTGTCAAATTCTTTTTTTTTTTATGTACTGAGATTATTTTGATTAGTCTCTTGTCTGTTACTATGCTTAGTTATATTGAAATTTTTTTGAATATTGAAATGGTTGTGCATTCCTGGAATAAACTCTACTGGCTCTGATATATTATCCTCTTTATATACTTACATGTGATTTACTGAGACTTGTATGGGTTGTATCTAAGTTCATGAAACATATTAGGCTTAATTTTCTTCTCTTGAATACCACTCTCTGATTTTGGAATTAGGGTGCTGCTTACCTCCTAAAAGTTTAGAAGCAGTTACACCAGTTCTTCTTTATGGAAGGGATTATGCAGAATTGGTAATATTTCATCTTTCATCCTTTAGAAGAATTTACCAGTGAAACCATTTAGGCCTGGAAATTTCTTTCCCTTTTCATTTCTGATATTGGAAATTATGATTTTTCTTTCCCTCTCCCTTTTTGTAAACCTGGTCATGCTAGCTTGAGGTTTATTAATACTACTGATTTTTTCAAAGAATGGGCTTTTGGTTTTACTAATTTTTAAAATTGTAGTAATTATTTATTGAACAAAACATTTTCAAATTTAATACTTTTATATGTATAATTCAGTGACATTAACTACATTAATCATGGTGTTCTGTAATCATCATTATCCAATTCTAAATATCTCCATCACCCTTAGCAGAAGCTCAATGTCCCTAAGCAATGACTCCTCCATTTCTCTCCTACTTGCTTCTGGTAATCAGTAAGAAACTTTGGTCTCTATACATTTGCCTATTCTAGATATCTAATTTAAGTGAGATCTTACATATTTGTCCTTCTTTCATGGAATTATCTAAGTTTTTCTATTTTCAAGAACATTGATTTCTGTTCTGATCTTTCGTATTTCTTTCCATTCAATTGCTTTGCACTTAATTTATTCTTCTTTCCCTAATTTGTCAAGGAGGACATTAATATTAATAAAGTGTTTCTTAAATAACTAGTTGCCATGGATTGATTCTGACTAATGGTGACTCTTGTATATCAAAGTAGAACTGTCAAAATAGCTGGATTTTCTGAAGTAAATTGACAGTTTTTCTTCTGAGGCACCTCTTGGTGTACTTGAATCAGTTAGCAACTGAGTGTGTTAACCCTTTGCATCCAGAGACTTATTAATGATGTTTTAATATATACATCTCCTGTTCTAACATAAACATGTGATACAATAAAGTTCCTTTAAAATATTACTTGAGCTATCCCTAAAAGTTTTATTTTATTTGTATTTACTTTGAAATATATTTTTTAAATTTTTCTTGAGTTCCTCTTTCATGTAAGAGTTATTCAGAAACATAGTATTTATTTTTTAATATTTAGAAATTTTCCAAATATCCTTGTTGATGCTTACTTTAAATTCATTATGATCTCAGAAGGCATTTGTATGATTTCTTTTAAATTTTGTGCAGTTTATATTGTGGTGCAGAATATTGTCTATCTTGCTGAATGATGAAAGAGCACTTGAAAAATTATGTATGCTTCTGTTTGTTGAAGTAGGGACAAATCATATAACTGTTATTCAGGGCTTCTATATCTTTACTCATATTCTACATTCTTGTTAAGTAAATTGTTGATAGAGTAACATTGAGGTCTCCAACTATAATTCTAGATCTATTTATCTTTTCAGTTCTATCAGTTTTTGTCTCATGTTGTGCTGTTAGGTATACGAAGAGTAAGTATAATTATGTCTTCTTACAGTAATGACTCCTTTATCATTTATCATGATCCTCTCAACCCTCATAATAGTTCCTGTTCAGATACTTACTTTTTCAGATATTAATGTACTCATTACAACTTCTTTTTGTTAATGTTTAAATATGTCATTTTCATCTTTTTACTTGTAATTTATCTATGTCTTTATATTTAAAGTAAGTTCTTTACTGTTAACATCTGCTAAGAACAGGGACAGGGACAGGGAATTCTAGAGTTCTATATTCTTATTTACCCTGTTCCTTACAGGAGAATAACTAAGCTATATTTCCTTCACCCATATAGCTATGAGCAGTTATGTGACTGAGCTCTGTTCAATGTAATGAAAGAATAGATATATGCCACTTGAAGCCTGACCTTAAAATATCTTAGACATCTTTCATATTTTACCTCTCCCTTGATTGCACCTAGTTAAGAACACAGAATTAGTAAACTTTAAAAAGCACAGAAAAGACCAGGATTACTGGTTGGATAGAGACTGGTATCCTGAGACTATGGCCCCTAGTCACCCACTGAGCCTGGATCTGGACTCACTCTTTTCAACCAAACAATAGACAAGACTATGAGCTGAATAACTACACCAAGGAGATGCACTCCTTAGAACAATAAACTATGGCAGACCAGAAGGGTACTGTTTGCACAGAAAGACAGCTAGGGAAGTAGGAATGCATAGGCAAGAGGGCACAGAGAAAGGGTAACTAAAAGGAGGAAGTGGGAGAGAACTGTTACATTGTGGGTATTGTAATCAGTGCCACAAAACAAAATATGTATGAACTGTTGAATGTAAAATGAATCTGATTGTCAAATTTCACCCAAATCACAAAAAAAGTTTTTATATAAAAAGAAAGAACAGAGTTCCTTAAAAATAAGAACCATTATACTTAAGATGCCCCAGTCCTTCAAATCCTCATATATTTATGGAAATAATTTACACAGCACACATTTGTAATCATTATGATTCTTCCTCAAACTTTTCCAAATATTTATATTTATCTAGTAAAAAAATAAAATGAAGATACAGAGAAACAAAAATTGCAAGGGAAGAATTAATCGTTCTCCACTGAATGTCTCTGTCTTATTTACACTACATCGTAGTTTAAAAAAAAGTGCTGATAAAGTTTATCTCCTGACCTATAAAAATGCTGAATTTCTCTTTTCTCTCACTTATTTATAAATAAACCCAAACCCCACCAAACCCACTGCCATCATGTCAATTCTGACTCATAGCAATCTGATAGGACAGAGTAGAACTGCCCCATAGGGTTTCCATGTTTTAAATCTTTACGGAAGCAAACTCTCATCTTTCTCCTGCATATTGGCTGGTGGGTTCAAACCACTGACCTTATAGTTAGCAGCCAAATGGCTTGACCACTGCACAGCTAGTGTTCCTATTGATAAATAATTACCCTTAAATTATGTATTTTCTTTCTCATGATTATAATTATTTTGTCTATTTCTTTAGTTCTTTCTCAGCATATTTATAATACCTTTTTATGTGCCATCCAGTCAATTCCAATTTACAGCAACCCTATGTACAACAGGATGAATCACTGCTCGGTCTTTAACAATCCTCACAAAATGTTATGCTTGGTCCCATCATTGCAGCGACAGTGTCAATCTGTTTCATTGAGGGGCTCCCCTTTCTCTGACCCTCTACTTTACCAAGCATGATAGA
The DNA here is from genome assembly GCF_000298275.1 of Orycteropus afer afer. Classification (NCBI taxonomy): domain Eukaryota; kingdom Metazoa; phylum Chordata; class Mammalia; order Tubulidentata; family Orycteropodidae; genus Orycteropus; species Orycteropus afer. Next base: position 10,835,312 of record NW_006921668.1, read on the forward strand.
TTTCTCCAAAGACTGGTTTCTTCTGATAACATGACCAAGGTATGAGAGATGAAGTCTGGCCATTCTCCCTTCTAAGGAACATTTTCATTGTACTTCTTCCAAGATATATTTGTTCTTTCTTTTGCCAGCCCATGGTATCTTTGCGAACACCCAATTAAAATCAATCTTCCTTTCTCATTGTCTAGCTTTCACATGCATATTAGGTTATTGAAAATAACATGGCTTAAGTCTGGTCCACCTTACTCTTCAAACTTATATCTTTGCTCTTTAACATTTTACAGAGGATTTTTGCAACAGATTTGCCCAGTGCAATACATTGATTTATTGACTGCTGCTTCCATGGGTATGATTGTGGATCCAAGTACTATGAAATCTTGGACAATTTCAATCTTTTCTCCATTTATTATCATGCTGCTATTGGTCCAGTTTTAAGGATTTGTGTTTTCTTTATATTGAGATGTAATCCATACTGAAGACTGTAGTATATGATCTTTATCAGTAAGTACTTCAAGTCATCGCTTTCAGCAAGGGCAATCTACTTCCCTAAAGATTTACTGCCTTGGAAACCCACTGGGAGTGGCTATGAGTAGGAATTGACTCAATGGCAGTGGTTTTGGTTTTTTGATTTACACATGTAATACAACCAGTTTACACACACACACATATATATATACACACACACACATATATATATTTCAATAGATAATATGTAAAGTATAAATAACAATATGATATTTTATTATGTTTTTAGAGTAACTCATTTATTTCTTTTTTACTAAAAGTACACAATTGCTCAAAAAGATGAATTATTTTATTTTCTTTGTATTTTCAGAGTTTGATGTGTACTGAATTAAAATTTAACCCATCTGTTGAAATTAATTGGAAATAAAAAGTGAGTTTCTTATAGATGGCATGTAGTGAGGTCTTGTTTTCATTTTTTTTCTTTTTTAATCAAAACTGAAAATCTTTCCTTTTAAATTTGTTTTTAATATAATTCTCATCTAAGATGATTACTCATATGTTTGGATTGAACTCTATTATGCTATTATATGTATTCTATTCTTTACATGTTATCTTTTTTTTCTCACTTTTTTCCTAACTTCTCTTGGATGGATGTCTTATTATTTATAACTCAGTTTAAGAAATTAATGTTTCATCTGGAGTTTAAAATACATATATTTAATCAGATTATATTTCTAAATAATAACATGTCACTATATGTGTAGTGGCACAGCCTAAGGCATTTGCTGCCAGAAGATTGGCGGCTCAAATCCACTAACCACTCTGCAGAAGGAAGATGGGGCAATCTACTTCCCTAAAGATTTATTGCCTTGGAAACCCACTGGGAGTGGCTATGAGTAGGAATTAACTCGATGGCAGTGGTTTTGGTTTTTGGTTTATACATGTAGTACAACCAGTTTACGATGTTATATTCACAATTCTTTCCTCCCATCATTTGTGCTATTGTTGGTGTATATTTCATTTTTTAAATACACTGTAAACAAATCACATATTGCTACTACTTCTAATAGAACACCAAAAATTAGTAGTTTAGAAATTAATGTACCCATACATATGAAAAAATTCAAAATTCAAAAGGTAAGTTTGGAAACCTATCCTAAGATGTAATCTGGAAAGTATAGCATTCTTTACAAAAATTACTTTTAATCATCAGCCACTCCTCAGAAGGAAGGTTGGGCAATCTACTTCCGTAGTATACTGCCTTGGAAACCCAAGGCGGGGTCGCTATGAGTCGGGTCCAACTCAATAGCACATAACAACAACAACAACAACAACAATTTAAAGAAAAAAAAAGAAACAATGTTTATATAGGGAAATTTCTGTACAAATACAGGTCTGTGAGCAAATATTATTTATCAATTAAAATTGTTACTTTAATGCTTAAATCCAAGGATGAAAGCAAGTGGAAATATTATGTAGTAGATTGTTGTTGTTGCTGTTAGGTACCGTCGAGTTGTCTCCAACTCATAGCAACCCTATGCACAGCAGAATGAAACACTACCAGGTCCTGCACTAGCTCCATGATCCTTGCTATACTTGAGCCCTTTGCCACAGCCACTGTGTCAATCAATCTCATTGAGGCCTTTCCCCTCCTTCTTCGACCCTCCACCTTACAAAGAATGACATCCTTCTCCAGGGAATGATCCCTTCGGACAACATGACCAAAGTAAGTGAGACAAGGTCTGGCCATTCTCGCTTCTAAGGAGCATTGTGGCTGCACTTCCTCCAGGACAGATTTGTTAGTTCTTTTAGCAGTCCATGACACTTTCAGCATTCTTTGCCAGCACCACAACTCAAAAGTGTCAACTTTTCTTCGGTCTTCCTTATTCATTGTCCAGCTCTCACGTGCATATGAGGCAATTGAAAATACCATGGCTTGTATTGAAAATACCATATCTTATCAGGTGCACCATAGTCCTCAAGGAGACATCTTTGCTCTTCAGCACTTGAAAGAGATCCTTTGCAGTTGATTTTCTCAGTGCTATAGATCATCTGATGTCCTGACAGCTGCTTCCATTGGTGTCAATCATAGAACAAGCAACATGAAGTCTTTGACAACTTCAGTCTTCTTTCCATCCATCATGAAGCTGCTTATAGGTCCAGATGGAGAATTTTTATTTTCTTTATATTGAGATGTAATCCACACTGAAGGCTGTATTCTTCAATCTTCATCAGTAAGTGCTTCAAGTCATCCTCATGTTCCTCATGTTCAGCAAGCAAAATGGTGTTGTCAGTGTATTGCAGGTTGTTATTGATTCTTCCTCCAATCCTGATGCCACATTCTTCTTCACATAGTCCATCTTCTCAGATTGTTTGCTCAGCATTCATATTGAATAAATATGGTAAAAGGATATAACCCTGACACATTCCCTTCTTGATTTTAAACCATGCAGTGTCCTCTTGTTCTGTTTGAAAGACAGCCCCCTGGTCTATGTACAAGTTCCTCATAAACACAATTAAGCATTCTGGAATTCACATTTTTCTCAATGTTACCCATGATTTGTTATGATCCACACAATCAAATGTTTTTGCATAGTCAATAAAACACAAGTAAACATCTTTCTGGTATTTCCTTTGAGCTAAGATCCATCTGACATCAACAATGATATCCCTCATTCCAAGTCCTCTTCTGAATCCAGCTTGTGTTTCTGGAAGCTCTCTGTCAATATAATGCTGCAACCATTTTTGAATTTTCTTCAGTAAGATTTTACTTGCATGCAATATTAATGATATTGTTTGGTAATTTTCACATTCTGTGGGATCACCTTTCTTTGGAATGGGTACAAATATGGATCTCTTCCAGTCAGTTGGCCAGGTAGTTGTCTTCCTAATCTCTTGGCATAACCGAGTGAGTGCCCACAGGAGGCATCCATTTGTTGAAACAGCTTAATGGGTATTCCATCAATCCCTGGAGCCTTGTTCTTCACCATTTCCTTCAGTGCAGCTTCAACTTCTTCCTTCAATACCATTGGTTCTTGGTCATGTGACACCTCCTCAAATGGCTGAAGATCGACCAGTTCTTTTAAATATGGTGACTCTGTGTACTCCTTCCATGTCCTATGGATGCTTCCTGCATCATTCAATATTTGAAGTTACTTAAATATTTAAATAAACTGGAATATTTTCCTATTAGAGTATTGCAAGAAATAAGAAGGGCAATAAAAAGTAAACAGTTGAATCAATAGAAAAATGAGAAGTAAAATAGGGACACCATTATTTCTGGCTTTGTGTGTATGCATATTCATTTCATTCAAAATCATTAGGCTTATAGGAGAAAAATATGCCTTTAACAGAACATCTCTGGCATTTTATCAATCACCTAGGCCATACTTTCCAATGATGGATCCTTCTAGGTTTTTGTTCACAGCTTTCACATACTGATCTCTAGTAATTATCAAAGCACATTGTTTGTATATTTCCTCAATTTCAGGCTGAAGAAATTGGTAAAATCTCTGATTTCTTCATCCATGGCATTAGTGGTTGGTACATAAATTTGAATAATACTTGTATTAACTTGTTTTCCTTTACCCAGTTATTATCTCATTACTGATAGCCTTGTACTTCAGGATAGTGCTTGATATTCTTTTTGAAGATGAATGTGATGTTATTCCTCTTCAATTTGTCATTCCTGACATCACACACACGCACACACACATACTCATGCTCACAGCCATCAAACCAGTTGCTACTCATAGTAACCTTTCTTGGGTTTCTGTGTCAGTATCTCTATAGGAGTAGATTGTCCAATCTTCCTTCTGAGGAGTGGCTGATGGATTTGAACCTCCAGCCTTCTGGTTAGCAGTCAAATGCCTTAAGCACTATTTGACCAGAGCTCTTGTTTAGTAGACCATATTATTGTCCAATTCAAAAGGGTCAATACCTGTCCATTTCAGCTTACTAATACCTACAATATCAATCTTTATTAGTTCCATTTCATTTTTGACAACTTCCAATTTTCTTAGATTCATACTTTGTACAGTCAACATTCTGATTATTGATAGATATTTGCAGCTGTTTCTTCTCATTTTGAATTGTGCCAAATCAGCAAATGAAGTTCTGACAAACATTACTTGCTTCATGCCATTAAGGTTGATAGTATTTTGAGGAAGCAGCTCTTCCCTGGTTGTTTTTTGAGTGTCTTCTTACCTGAGAGGCTCATCTTCTGGCATGTATTAGGCAACACACTTCTGGTATCTCTAAGGTTCCACTGGCAGCTTTTTGAGAAGTAGATCACCAGGTCCTTCTTCCTACACTTTGTGTGGAAGGTCTGATGAAACCTGTCCAGCATAAGTGCCCCTTCTGGTATTTGAAATACCAGTGGCATAACTTCCAGTACCCTGACAATATACAAGCCACTACAGTATGACAGTGGTGAATGCTGGAGATTGCCTGATACAGATTTGCAAGACTAACAACTTATTCATTGCAAATCCCTTTTTTCAACAACATAAATGGTGGCTATACACGTGGTCCTCACCACATGGAACACATAGGAACCCAATCAACTATCTGTGGAAAGAGACAAGGGAGAATTTCAATACTGTTAGTTAGAACAGGCCAGATGCCAACTGTGGAATAGATGATCAATTGCTCAGATGCAAACTTGTGTCAAAACTGAAGAAAATTAAAACAATTCCATGAGAGCCAAAGTATCATCTTAAGTATATCCCCACTTAATTTAGAGACCATCTGAAGAATAGATTTGACATTGAACACTAATGATTGAAGACCAAAGGGGTATGGAATGATATCAAGGACATCATACATGAGCAAAGCAAAAAGTCAGGGAAAAGGAAAAGATAAAGTGGATATCAGAAGAAACTCTGAAATTTTCTTTTGAATGTAGAGTAGCTAAAGTGAATGGAAGAAATAATGATAGAAAAGAGATGAAGAGGAGATTTCAAAGGGTGGCTTGAGAAGACAAAATAAAGTATTGTAATGAAATGTATAAAGACCTGAAGGTAGAAAACCAAAACGGAGAACACACACAGTATTTTTCAAGCTGAAAGAACTGAAGAAAAAATTAAAGCTTCAAGGATTCTATTGGAAAAATATTGACTGACAGGAAGCATCAGAATAAGATGGAAGGAATACATAGAGACACTGTACCAAAAATAATTGATCCATATTCAAACATTTCAAAGATAGCATATGAACAAGAACCAATGGTATTGAAGGAAGAAGTTCAAGTTGCACTGAAGGATTTGGCATAAAACAAGGCTCTGGGAATTAACAGAATACCAATTGAAATCTTTCAACAAATGGATGCAACACTAGAAATTCTCACTCATCTATGCCAGGAAATATGGAAGACAGCTATCTGGGCACCTGAATGGAAAAGGTTCATATCTGTGCCCATTCCAAATAAAGGTGATTACACAGAATGCAGAGATTATTGAAGAGAAATTATTGATATTAATATTATTAATATCATGTACAAGTACAGATTTGCTGAAGATAATTAAAAAATGCTTGCAGTAGTACATCAACAGGGAATTACAAGAAATTCAAGCTGAATTCAGAAAAGAACATAGAATGAAAGATATCATTGCTGATGTCAGATGGATCTTGGCTGGAAGTAGAGAATAGCAGAAAAATATTTACCTGTGTTTTTGAGTATGCAAAAGCATCCAATTTTGTAATCATAACAAATTAAGGTAATATTGAATGGGAATTATAGAGTACTTAATTGTGCTCATGAAAACCTGTACATAGATGAAGAGACAGTTGTTCGAACAAAACAAAGGGACAATCCATGGTTTAAAATCAGACAAGGGGTGAGTCAAGGTTGTGTCATTTCATCATACTTATTCAATCTGTATGCTGAGCAAATAATTGAAGAAACTGGATTATACGAAGAAAGAGGCATCAGGACGGTAGTAAGACTAATTAACAACCTGTGCTATGCAGATGAGACAATCTTTCTTGCTGAATATTAATTTGCAAGCTTTTGCTGATGGATTTGCAGCATTTATTGATGAAGATCAAAGGCTATATATATCAGTATGGATTACACCTCAACATAAATAAAATAAACATCTTCACACATGACCAATAATCAACATCATGACAAATGGAAAAAAAAATTGTAATTGTCAAGGATTTCATTTTGCTTGAATCCATGATCATTTCTCATGAATCAGTCAGTAATCAAGAAATCAAATGATGTACTGCATTGGGTAAATCTGCTACAAAAGACTTCTTTAAAATTTTAAAAAGCAAAGGTGACACATTGAGGACTAAGTTTCACCTGACCAAGCCATGCTATTTTCAATTTCCTCATATGTACGTGAAAACTCAACAATGAATAAGGAAAACCAAAGAAATGATACTTTTGAATTAGGTTGTAGGCAAAGAATATTGAATATATCATGGATTACCAAAAGAATGAACCTATCTGTCTTGATAGAATTACAGCCAGCATATTCCTTAGGAGCAAGGATAGGGTGGTAGTTAAGGTTATGTGGGAACTTGGCTGGGCCTGGTTTTGCTGGGAAGCTGAATATAGTGATTCCCTATGATAAGACTGGTAATTCTTGGTGGAATCTGTTGTGAGCAACTGAGTAGCTGCCTTAGGGTTGGGGTCTGCTTCCAGTATATAAGAAGAAGCTTTGAGAAAAGTCTCTGAGCTTTGTGGTATGCTTGGACCCTGCAAGTAGCCAAATCTTCACTCAGCAGACTGACATGCTGCCTGCCACTCTTGGGACTGTTTCTGGACTTGAACTAGTGGCCTACCGTGTTGCTTAATAATCTTGGGACTGTGCCATTTTACTTGTACATCTTGGGTTTGTCAGCCTCAGCAGCCAGTAGCTGCCCAGCTACCTGAGTTAAGAGAAGCCTCCAACTTCAGTGGGCTGGGAGCAAGAGGCAAGGTTGAGGGGCTTTCACCTAGCCCCTAGAGCTGGTACTTTGAACTCAGCACTTACAACCACTTGTTATATTTGTGTTAGAGCAGCTCTAACATACTTTAGATGTGTTATCAGGGGGACCAGTTCCTGGAGAAGGACGTCACACTTAGTAAAGTAAAAGGTCATCAAAAATGAGGAAGATCCTCAACAAGATACATCGACATAGTACCTTAACAATGGTCTCAAACAAACATGGGAAGGATTATGAGGATGGTGTAGGACTGGGAAGTATTTCATTCTTTTGTATATAGGGCCACTATACAATATCAAGTCAATAGGATCTTACTTGGTGGTACCTAACAACAACAACAGAAAGTGAAAGGATTGAGAATATATCATGATTTCTTCTACTAAGTAAATATATGTATTTTTTGTATACTTAGAGTTACGGATTGAATTGTATCTCTTCAAAATACTGTTGAATTTCTAGCCCTTCTGTCTATAATCTTGTTTGGAAACGGGGTTTTCATTTTGTTATGTTAATTAGACAATAGCCATGTAAGCTTTGTCCTAAATTAATTGTTAAACAAAAATTAATTGTTTCTGAGTTATAAAAAAAATGGAATAGACAAAAAAAAAAAAAAAAAACACAGAAAGGACAACTATAGACTACACTGATTCAACACTAAGGAACACCACGGATCTCTGACAGACACCAGAAACTAAGAGAGATACTCACAGAAGGAATCTATGGGACTTGAAACTTCAGTCTCCATAACTGTGAGGATATACATTTCTGTTACTTAAAGTCACTCATTTGTGGTATTTTCATTATGGCAGCAATAGATAACTAGGGCAGTAAGTCTTCACACTCTTGATATTAGCATTTTGTAGAAACTAGGTTTCTGGCAACTCATATAACTAATATTCTTCAATTGTCAGAAATTAGATAAAATCAAATTCCTAACCTTGGCCTAGGGAGCTCTGGTAGCATAGTAACTAAGGCACTTGACTGCTAACCAGAAGGCTGGTGGCTCAAATCCACCAGCCACTCCTCACAAGGAAGGTTGGGCAATCTACTTCCATAGTGATACTGCCTCGGAAACCCAAGGAGGGGTCGCTAGGAGTTGGGTCCAACTCAACGGCACATAACAACAACAACAAGAACTTTGGCCTTTATCACTTTTTGATGGGAGACCTGTATTGAAGCATGTTTCATGCATCATTAAATTTAGTCCCAAAATCATTAAAGGTTACCTCTATATTAAAAAAGGAGCTCTTGTAGCATAGTGGCTAAAGCACTTGACTGCTAACCAGAAGGCTGGCGGTTCAAACCCACCAGCCACTCCTCGGAGGAAGGTTGGGCAATCCTACTTCCATAGTGATACTGCCTCGGAAACCCAAGGAGGGGTCGCTATGAGTTGGGGCCAACTCGACAGCACATAACAACAATAACAATATTAAAAAAAAAAAAAAAATCTAATTAAGGGAGCCAGAAATTGGATATGAGCAAAATGATTCTGAACAGCCCCTTTATTCTGTCATAAGCAAAGTTATATTAGTGCTATTTTATTATCTTACATGGAAAAAAATTGTGTGGATCTTTGTCAGTTTTGACTATTTTCTTTCTGTTGGTTTAATGTTTTATAAACTATAAAATATTACTAAATGCCTTAGTATGATTGATACAAATATTGATTTCAAGAAAGAAAATGAGATTCATTTTGGATGCAATAGAAATCTATTAATATCATGGGAAATAAATAAATCATATAGAAAACAGATTTAAATATGTGGATATTTCAATACATGTTGTTGTTGTTATGTGCTGTTGAGTCAGACCCAACTCATAGTGACCCCTGCTTGGGTTTCCGAGGCAGTATCACTACAGAAGTAGATTGGCCAACCTTCCTTCCGAGGAGTGGCTGGTGGATTTGAACCTCCAGCCTTCTGGTTAGCAGTCAAGTGCCTTAGGCACTATGCTACCAGAGCTCCTATTCCAATACATAAAATTTAGATATATGTACATTTTACATGTGTGCTTTTATTTTAAATAAGTGTAACATTAAGAGATATCAACTTTGACTATTTATAATAGCCAAAAGATGGAAAGAACCTAGGTGTCCATCAACTGAGGAGTGGATAACCAAACAATGGTACTTACACACAATGGAATACTATGCAACCCTAAAGAATAACCTAGAATCTGCAAAACAATGCATAACATGGATGAACTTGGAGGACATTACGCTGAGTGAAATAAGTCAATCACAGAAGGACTAATATTTTATTAGTCCATTATTGTAAAAGTCAAGGAAAGTTTCTATATGGAAGGAAATTTTCTTTGTTGGTTACCAGGCGTGGGAGGTAACAATGTTGGATAAGCATTGATTTGGGTGAAGAAAAGGGAAATGTACCAAATGTGAGTGATCAACATGGTGGCATTGAGGAAGAGGAAGACATAAAGAGGTACATGGGAAGTACAGACAACAAAGATGAACCCTTGTGCACATACAGTACTACGTTGTTAGTGAAGGCAAACATGGGTATATGGGTGGATTGGTCGGTGGACAGGCTGAACTATTAGGTATGTCTATGATGCGGGGAGTGTGCCCAAGACCATGTATAGGGTGGGCAGACAATGGTCCTAGAAGTGTATTTGTATCATCTGAATTCCCAGGTGTATAATAGAGCTGACAAAGGACAAGGTTGTAGTCACTTCTTGGTCACAGCCAGCTACCCAGAGGGACAAAGTAGTTGAACCAGTGGGCTCAGGACCATCGTCACAGGGGACATCAAGCTTAATTTGCATAATGTACTACACAAAACATTGTTCCACTTCCTACTTTGGCAAGTAGCGACTGGGATCTTAAAAGCTTGCAAGCAGCCATCCAGATACAATTATGGGTTTCTCCTCATCCAGAGAAAAGAAAAATGAAGAAAACCAAAGATTCATGGAAACAATTAGTCCTAGTGACTGGTACACCATGAGATCCACAGCCATACAACTATGAGACCAGAAGAACTAGACGGTGTTTGGCAACCACTGTCAACCACTCAGAGGGGGATCTATGTAGGAGATCCTGGATAGAGAGGAAGAACAATGTGGAACAAAACTCAAACTCATTCGTGGGGGAAAAAAGGGTGGGGCCAGATTTGTTGGTCTGATAGAGCCTGATGGAACCTCTGAGACTATGGCCCCTTGCTGCCCTTCAGGTATGGAATTGAACCCACACCTGTGGCTTCCAGCCAAACAAAAGACAGGCATATGAGTTGAACATTTACCTGAGGTAGATATACTCCTTGAAGAGAACAATCATGGGAAAAAGAAGGGCTGCTTATGCACAGGGAGACAGCTTAGGGTGCAGGAGTGCATGGAAGGATGGACACAAGGAAGAGGTAACTATTGGCAGTGGGAGGGGAGCTGTTGTATTGTGGTAAATTGTTGTCAATGTCATGGGACAAAATGTATGTGAACTGCTGTATAGAAAATGAATTTGCTTTGTAAATTTTCACCCAAATGACAATTAAAAAAAAAGTGTGTGTGGGGGAGAGATCAACTTTGTAAAAAAAAAACTCCAGAAACTTGGCTATCTTGACAAAAAGTTAAGCTGCTTGAGGGATGGAGAAAAACAAAAGGGTAAATAATGCAGAAACTATATTACTATTTTTTGATTCATCAAGGTTTGACTATAAGCTTTTTTCTCCTTCTCTAATAAATAATGTAATTATATGGTACCAGAGGGAACTTAAAATTTAATTTTGGGGAGTTGGCTTGTTCTTTATTTAAGGGATAAAAGTAACATCTTAGCTCCTTCAGATCTATGACTACCACTTGATATGTAGAAAACTACATCAAATAGATATTTTCTGGAAAGAATGCAATTATACATACAATTTCCCATTTAGATTCTGATATACTGAATTCAGGTTAAGGAGCTGAATAGGTAAATCCGAATCATAATTTTATAAGGTCTGCCTTATTTGATGGGAGCTCTGGTGGCGTAGTACCTGAGGCATTTGACTGCTCACCAGAAGGTTGGCTGTTGGAACTCACCAGCCACTCCTAAGAAGGAAGGTTGGGCAATCTTCTTCCGTAGTAATACCGCTTCAGAAACCCAAGGAGGGGTCGCTATGAGTCGGATCCAACTCGACGGCAGTGCATTTGTTTCCGTTTGGCCTTATTTGATGTTTGAAAATGGAGGAACATCTAAACGTCCTCTTATATTTTGTTGTGGTGTTGTTAAGTGCTGTCGAGTCATTTCCGACTCATAGCGACCCCATGCACAGCAGAACGAAACACTGCCCTATCCCGCGCCAGCCCCACAATCCCTGCTATACTTGAGCCCATCATC
>NW_006921668.1:10848206-10853024 GCF_000298275.1 Orycteropus afer afer
TCTCTTCCAGTCAGTTGGCCAGGTAGCTGTCTTCCAAATCTCTTGGCATAACTGAGTGAGTGCCTCCAATGGGGCATCTGTTTGTTGAAATATCTCAATCAGGATGCCATCAATTCCTCTTATATTTAGATCTATTTATTCTTTAATAAACATTGCAGCTAATTTTCACAAAATATACTAGAGGTTGAGTAACATCAGAGGAAAGAATCTTTTTTCACATATTATTAATTGAACTGAAGTTTCATTTCTCTGTTCTATTCATAAGCAGTGCTCCTTTAGGTTTGTAATTTCCAAGATAAATTTACCACTTTGGAATCCTACTGTTTAGACATCCACCTAAGCAGCTGCCTTACCTTTTGCAGACTATGGAAGGTGAACTACTTTAGTGAAAGAGCTGTTCTACAGTACTGCAAAGATAGTGATGAATCAATTGTGAAAGGACTTGACAGATTTGTTTGTTCAATTTATAAATGCATTGAAACATTCTGAAACTTGGCAAGAATGTTTTGACTTGGAAAAAGCTGTATAAACTTGTATCAAAAAAAAAAGTATAGTTCTAATACTGTCCTCAACTGTTGCAATATGACAAATAATTCCCTGTTGATGTTTTTCAAAATTTGTTGGATGGTTTAACACAGATATCAATGTTTCTTTTCTACAGTCAGTAAAATCATATATTCTATATAATAATTATTTTCTTAATAACTTAAAACCTAAAAAAAATTAGTTTTTATCAAAGAAGAAATAGCTTTTAAATATCATATTGGTGTAATGTTAATTTGTGATTGTGTTTTAATTTTTTATGTTGTTATGTGCTGTCAAGTCGGACCTGAGTCATAGCGACCCCTCCTTGGGTTTCTGAGGTGGTATCACTATGAAAGTAGATTGCGCAACCTTCTTTCCGAGAAGTGGCTGGTGGGTTTGAACTGTCATCCTTCTGGTTAGCAGTCAAATGCCTTAGGCATGACATCACCACTGATATTATTCAGATTTACACACCAACCACCAAAGTAAATGATAAAGAAATTGAAGATTTTGCCAACTTCTGTAGTCTGAAATTGACCAAACATGCAATCAAGATGGATTGATTATTGCTGATGATCATTGGTAGTTGGAAAATATGGTCTTGGTGATAGAAATGATACTGGGGATTGCATGACAGAATTTTACAAGACCAAAGACTTATTCATTGCAAATGCCTTTTTTTCAACAACATAAACAATGACTATACACATGGATCTTGCCAGATTGAATACACAGAAATAAAACCCACTAATCTGTGGAAAGGGGCCATGGAAAAGCTCAATATCACTTGTCAAAACTAGGCCAGGAGCAGACTGTTGAAGAGACCATTAGTTGCTTGGATACAAGTTCAAGTTGAATCTGAAGAAAATTAAAGTAAGTCTACAAGAGCCAAATATGACCTTGAGTACATCCCATCTGAATTTAGAGATCATCTGAAGAATAGATTTTATGCATTGAATACCAGTGACTAAAGACATCAAGAATGTCATACACAAAGAAAGCAAAAGATCATTAAAAAGACAGGAAAGAAAAAAAAAAAAACAGACCAAAATGGGTGTCAAAAGAAACTCAGGAACTTGCTCTTGAATGGAGAATTAACCAATGTGAAAGGAAGAAATGTTGAAATAAAAGAGCCAAACAGAAGATTTCAAAGGGTGTCTTGAGAAGACTAAGTAAAGAATTAAAATGAAATATGCAAAGACCTGGAGTTAGTAGACCAAAAGGGAAGAACATGGTCACCATTTTTCAACCTGAAAGAATGAAGAAAAGAATTCAAGCCTTAAGTTTCAATATTGAAGAATTCTAGGGCAAAATATCAAATGATGCAGGAAACATCACAGGAAATTAAAGGAATACACAGAGTCACTATAACAAAAAGAATTGGTCAAAGATTCAGTCATTTCAGGAAGTAGCATATGGCCAAGAACCAATTATATTGAAAGAAGAAGTCCAATCTGCTTCAAACAAATTGGTGAAAAATAAGCCTCCAGGAATTGACAGAATACCCATTGAAATGTTTCAACAAACGGATGCAGCGTGGGAGGCACTTACTTGTCTATGTCAGGAAATTTGGAAGACAGCTACCTGGCCAAGCAGCTAGAAGAGATACATATTTGTGACCATTCCAAACAAAGGTGACCCAGCAGAGTGCAGAAATTATTGAAAAATATCATTACTATCACATGCAAGTAAAATACTGAGGATAATTAAGTAACAGTTGAAACAGTATATTCAAAGGTACTTCTAGAAATGCAAGCTGGATTCAGAAGATACTGTATGAGGGATATCATTGCTGATGTCAGATGGATCTGGGCAGAAAGTAAAGAATACCAGAAATATATTTACTTGTGTTTTACTAACTATGCAAAGGTATTTGTGTGAATCATAACAAATTATGGATAACACAGAAAAATGAGAATTCCAAAACATTTAATTGTGCTCATGAGATACCTGTACTTAGACCAAGAGGCAGGCTTTCTAACGGAATAAAGTGTTTCTGCATCATTTAAAACCAGAAAAAGTATGTGACAGGGTTGTATCCTTTCTCCATAGGAAAATGTTACTTTGAAGATTTTACTTAGAAGGTTTGCCTAACCCAAGATATAGTATTTTCAACTGCCTCATATGTATGTGAAAGCTGAACAATGGGTAAGGAAGGCCAAAGAAGAATCTATGCCTTTGAATTATGGTGTTGGCAAAGAATACTGAAAATATCACGGACTGCCAGAAGATGAAACAAATCTGTCCTGGAAGAAGTGCAATTAGAATGCTCCTTCGAAGTCAGAATGTCCAGACTTCATCTCACCTTTGTTCATGTTCTCAGAAGGGTCCATTTCCCAGAAAAGGAAATCATGCTTGGTAAATTGGAGGGTCAGAGAAAAAAGGGTAAGGCCCTTAATAAGATGGATTGGCACAGTGGCTGCAATGATGGACTCACGCATAACAAGGATTGTGGAGATGGTGCAGGACATGGTACTGTTTAGGTGTGTTCTTTGTGTCAAAATCAGCTTGAAAATACTCAATAATAATAACAACAACAACCAGCAGTGTATGAGTTTTTAATCTATCTACCCCCTTGTCATCATTTTTTGTTTTCTACTTTTTTGGAACTTTTTTAATGCTGGGATGAGATGATATCCCATTGTTGTTTTGATTTGCAGCTGTCTAATAGATAATGATCATGAGCATTTTTTTCATTTTTATTGGCCACCTGAATGTATTCGTGGGTGAAGTGTCTGTTCATGTCCTCTTCCCACTTTTTAATTGGATTACTTGTCTTTTTTGTTGTTGTTGAAGTTTTCTATAAACTTTTGAGATAAGTCCTTTATCTGATATGTTGTTGTCATTTTTCCCCCTACTTAAGCACTTTTGACAAAGTCTTTGGATGCAATTTTTTTTTTTTAAGAAGTCCCAATTATCTTGTTATTCTTCTGCAGTTTGTGTATTTTTAGATTTTTGATATTGTATTTATGCCATGTGTTAGGGCCCCTAAGTTTGTCCCTATTTTTCCTTTTTGATCTTCATAATTTGGGTTTTACATTTAGGTCTTTGTTCCATATAGAGTTAGTTTTCATAGATGAGATATGAAATCTGTTTCATTTTTCTACAAAGAGATATCAGTTTTGCCAGCAACATTGTTAAAGACATCTCTTCCCCATTTAATGGGTTTTGGGCCTTTGTCAAATATCAGCTCTCCATAGATGGATGGGTTTACTTCTGGGTTCACAATTTGTCCCATTGGTCTATATATCTGTCATTGGGCCAATAGCAGGCTGTTTTGACTACTGTGGCTGTGGTGTAGGTATTGAGATAGGGAAGTGTAAGGCCACCTACTTTCTTCGTCTGTTGTAATGTTTTGCTTATCCAAGGTCTCTTTCTTTTGCATGTAAAGTTGGTAATTACCTTTTCCATCCCTTTAAATAACTATGATGGAATCTGGATCGAGATTGTATTGTATCTGCAAATGGCTTTGGGTAGTATTGTCATTTTTACAAAAGTATGTCTTCCTATCCACAAGCATGATAATACATTCGTCCATTTATGTAGGTCTTTTTTTGGTTTCTTGTAGAAGTGTCTTGTAGTTTTATTTGTACAGGTCTTTTGTATTTCAGTTTAGATTTATGTCTAAATACTTCATCTTTTGGATGACTATAAAATGCAGAAAAGCATTTGACAATGAAGAGACTGAAAACATTCTGAAACTATTTCTGTTTTCATATTTCTGTTTCCGCATTCTTTTCGTTCATGTAGAGGAATCTGACTGATTTTTGTATGTTGATCTTATAGCCTAAGCTTTGCTGAAGTGTTCTATTAGTTCCTGTAGTTTTCTTGTTGAGTAGCTAGGATTCTCTAAGCCATAGGATTATATATCTGCAAATAGCGATAGTTTTCCTTCTTCTCTGCCAATTTGGATGCCTTTTATTTCCTTTTATTGCCTTATTGTTCTGGATAGGACTTCCAATACAGTATCGAATAGGAGTAGTGATAAAGGGCATCCTTATCTAGATCCTGTTTGCAAGGGGAATGTTTTCAGTCTCTTCACTGAAAATAATATTGACAGTTGGTTTTGTGTATGTGACCTTATTTATGTTGAAAATTTCCCCTCTATTCCTATTTTGCTGAGTGTTTTCATCAAGAGTGGATGCTGGATTTTGTCAAATACTTTCCTGAATCAATTAAATAACTTTTTTTTTTTTTTAATTTATGTAGTGGAATATGTTTTCTAACATTGAACCATCCTTACATAGCTGATATGAATCCCACTTGGTCATGATGTGCTATTTTATTTTTTAA
>NW_006921668.1:10854760-10886505 GCF_000298275.1 Orycteropus afer afer
CATCTGGCAGAGACCAGTGAAAATGATTAAAAAAAAAAAAAAAAAGAATATGATTTTTTTAAACTGTGATTTGGGTGAAATTTTACAGAGCAAATTCATTTTCCATATAGCAGTTCATACATATTTTGCTTCATGACATTGATTGCAATCCCCACAATGTAACAACTCTCTTCCCACTTCTTCCCTGTGTTTACCTTTACCTGTGTTCTTCTTTCCTAAACATTCCTGTCCTCTGAGTTATCTCCCTGTGCAAATATTGCCCTCCTAATATCCCATGATTGATTGTTCTAAGGAGTGTACCTACCTGGTGTAAATGTTCACTTTATATTCCTGTCTACTGTTTGGCTGGAAGCCACAGGAATGAGCTCAATTCCAGGCTTGAAGAGTGACTAGGGGCCATAGTTTTGGGGTTTTACCAGTCTCTATCAGACCAGTAAGCCTGATCTATATTTCTGATTTTGAGTTTTGTTACATATTTTTCTCCCACTTTATCCAAGATCTCCTGACTCTTCCCTTTCCTCATGGTTGACAGCAGTAGCTGGGCACCATCTAGTTTTCTGGCCTCATGGTCATGTAGGCCGAGTTTCACATGGTCCACCAGTTCCTAGGACTGATTGTTTCCATGCACCTTTGGTGTTCTTCATCCTTCTTTGCTCTGAATGAGGAAGACCAATTGTTGCATCTAGCTGGACTTGCAAGCTTTTAAGACTCCGTCTATTCACCAAAGTATTATGTAAAACAACTTTTTTGTGTAGTGTGTTAAGACAATTGAGCTTGATGTGTGGAGAATGTTTGCATCAAAGTTCATGAGGGATTTGGGTCTGTAATTTTCTTTTTTTAGTAATATTTTTGCCTGGCTTTCGTATCAGGGTTACACTGGCTTCATAGAATGAGTTCAGCAGTATTCCATCCTTCTCTATGTTCTAGAATAGTTTAAGTAGAATTGATGTCAACTCTTCTCTGATTGTTTGGTAGAATTCGCCAATGCAGCCTAACAGGCCGGAACATTTTGTTGTTGTTTTATTGGGAGTATTTTATGGCTTTTTCATTTTCTTATTTGATGATGGGTCCTCTTAAATTTTCTACCTCAGATTGTGTTAGTTTCAGCAGATGGTGTGTTTCCACAAATTTGTCCTTTTTTTTCCTAGGTTTTTGATTTGGTTGGAATACAATTCTTTGTGGTATTTTGTTATCCTTTTTATTTCAGTGGGTTCTGTTGTGATGTGTTATTTGCATCTTCTCATTCTTTTCCTTTGTTAAATTTGCCAGTATTTTATCAATTTTTAAAATATTTCAAAGAATCCTTTTCTAGTCCTGTTAATTCTTTCTAATATATTTTTTTTCTGTTTCATTTATTTCTGCTAAAATCTTTACTACTTCTTTTCTTCTGATGGCTGGAGCCTTTTTCTCCCTTCTTTTTGTAATATTTGGAGATATTTGTTTAAGATGTTGATTTTGATGCTTTCTTCATTTTTGATGTGTGTGTCTATTGCTATACATTGTCCTCTGAGCACTGCTTTGGCTATGTCACAAAGATTTTGGTATGTTGTGCTTTTATTCTCATTTGATTCAAGGAATTTTTCTACTTCATTTTTCATTTCTTCTATCACTCACTAGTTTTTAAGTACAGTGTTATTCAGTTTCTATGCATTTGATTCTTTCCCTTTGATTATCCTGTTGTTGATTTGTAATTTCATAGCATTATGACCTAAGAAGATACTTTATTAATGTATTGAATTTATTGAGATTTGCTTTGTGGCTTAACATATGGTCTATTCTGTAGATACTTCCATGTGTACCAAAAAAGAATGTATATGTTCTGTTGTTGGGTAGGGTGTTCTGTATTCATCTAGGAGGTGCAGTTGCTTGATTGAGTTGTTTAGATCTGTGTCTTTGTTAAGCTACTTATAGTTGATCTGTGTTCCTTGAAAGTGATATATGAATGTCTCCTACTATTTGTCTATTTCTCCTTTCAATTCTGTTAAAGTTTTTTTAAATGTACTTTAGGACTCTTTCATTTGGATACCTAGCTATTTATTATTGTTATGCCCTCATGTTTGATTGACACTTTAATCATTGTATAATATTCATTCTTGTGTCTTTTGTTGGTTTTTGCATTAAATTCTACTTTATCAGAAGTTAATATTGCCACTGCTTCTTTTATTTTTAGTTGCTATCTGACTGATACATGTTTTCCATCCTTTGATTTTTAGCTGATTTTTGTCTTTGTGTCTAACGTGTGTCTCTTGTAGACAGCATATTGATGGGTCATGTTTCTTATCTATTATGATATTCTCTGCCTCTTGACTGGTGTACTTAATCCACTTACATTCAATATAATTATTGTTAAATATGAATTTACTACTGTCATTTTGCTGTGGGGTGTGTGCGTGTGTGTGTGTGTGTGTGTATGTGTGTATGGTGTCAATGGTTTCCTTGCTCCATATATTTTTTGTGCTTAGCTCATTTTCTTTAGGAATTTTATTATTATTTCTTTCATTGCTATTGTTTAATGTTTTCTGAGATGTTATGATCTTTCGTATTTTGGTGTGAAATTTTTAAAAATATTATTTGAGGTTACACAGTAATTTATTATCTTCCCAAGTTTAAAAGAGTCCAGTCTGTTTTGACATTATCTTGAATTCCTCTCTCTTTGGAAAGTCTATCACAACATCATCTATTCACTCTTTTTTGCTTTGTAGTTATCATCATTTATAAATTGGTACTTCTCGTTCCCTATTTTCTGTCTTGTAGGTGCATTTTATTTCATGATACTTCTATTTCTGGTTTGATTTCCAGATGATATTGTTGTATATCTTAATCTATATTTGTTGTCTGCCATTGCTGGTTCACTTCCCAGAAGACTCCCTTTACCATTTCTTGTAGAATTAGTCTGCTTTTTTGCAAATTCTTTTAATTTCTATTGATCAGAGAATATCCTAGTTTCATCACCATATTTGAAAGACAAATTTTCTGTATGTATTATTCTTGGTTTCTAATATTTTTCTTTCAGTGTTTTATATATGTCTTCCCATTACCTTCTTGCCTACATGGTTTCTGCTGAGAACTCAGAGCTTTGTCTTATTAGATCCCTTTGCAGGTGACTTTTTGTTTTCCCCAAGCAGCTTTCAAGATTCTTTCTCTGTCTTTGATTTTGGAAAGTTTTATCATGACATGTCTTGGTGAATTTCTTTTGGATTGTATTTTACTTGGGGTTCATTGAACTTCTTGAATTCATAGCTCGTCTTTCATAATATAGAGAAATTTTCTTCCAACAAATCTTTAACAATTTTTTTGGTCCTTTTTTTCTGTATCTTCCTGTTCTGGAATTCCCATCACATATAAATTAGTATTCTTCATGTTGTCCCAAACTAATCTTAAGTTTCTTCATTTTGTTAAATTATTTTTTTCTGATTATTCCTTCAACATATTGAGAATTTGTCTTCAATCTCATTTATTCTGTGTTCCATTTATTTAATTTTATCCCTTTTTGTTTTGGATTTCTATTTGCTGTTTTTGTTTTTGTATTCCATTTATTTATTTTCAATTTATTCTTGTATTGTATTTTGAATTTGTCTTGAGTTTTGTTTTGTTTTCCTTCATTTTGTATGTAGCTTCTTCAAGATTTCTGTCAATCCAATGGAAGTACCTAATTACAATTATTTTAAAATCTTTCTCAGGCAATTTCACTAACATATCTTCCTCCAGAAGATTGTATGTCTGCACTAGGCTCCATTGTTTGTGGCATGATGGCTGCTTTTTTGTGTGATTTGAGGTTGTCTGTTGTCTATGAGACATTGTAGCAATACTATATCAATTTGGTGATAGTATGTTAGTTTGCTTTACTGTGATTTTTTGTTGTGTTATGTATTAATATATGCAGGTAACGAGGCAGTCATGCTACATTTTTACTAATTTGGCAGCATTATGGCCCTCCCCATCTGTCTCTGAAGATTTTGTAGCAGGTGAGAGTATGGGCATGAATCTCTCATCACTGATTATACAGAGTACCTGAGGGCAAGCTGGATGGGGTTGCCTGCTGTCAGTTGTCTGTCCATTACTGCTGAAGCCTAGTGAGTGGGACAGAAGGTGTGGTTGGGTATGACTGGGTAGGGTTACTGTCTTCCAAATGATGGGGAATTATATATATAGGAAAAGAATGGTAGATGTGACATAGGAGGGAGAGGGGGAAAAAAAAGTAAGATATTAAAAAAGGAAAATAAATCTGGAGGAAAAGAGGAGACTTAAGAAGAAAGAAGATGAGGAAAAAGGAGAAGAGGAAGAAAAATTAAAAAAAAAAAAACAAAAACACATAGCAGTGACAGCCACATGGTTGTGGTGGGAGTGTGCCACTTGTTCCATAGGAGCATGAATCTCCAAATGCAAAGTGTCAGGGCTTGCACTAATGAATGAATGCTCCTTGCACTGTTTTCCTTCATTCTTTTCCTCTCATTCATATTTGATCTATTTCTTTATCCTTTCTTCTGAAGCCTTAGAATTCAGGATAGTTCTCTGTAGCTATTCCCCTTGTTTTTTGAGCATTTGTTGTAGAGGGTCTGCATAGTGTGTCTGCTTAGTCCACCATCTTGGATCTTGAAAACCAACTTAGTTTGCTTTTGATAAAGACTGGTCAAGTATTTTGTAAGATGGCCCTTTATTGAAACTTTTCTCATGTTTTTTCTCATTATTGTATTAATCTTAAGGGTTTTGTGGAGAGAAGCCCACATAAATAAATTGCAATTTTTATCATATCATATCAAAGGCTCGCATATCAACAAGATTTATCACTGTAAATACTGACTTGGATCACCTGGCTAAGGTAGTATATGTAAGGTTTCCCATAGTAAAATTATCATTTTCCCCTTTTCATACTGTGATCTGTGAGAGAAAAATCACAATATCCAGTCCAAGTTAAGGAATAGGGATTTATTCCTTAAGGGCAGAACATCCATATAATATATTTGCAATTTTTCTATGAAGGATATTTGTTTCTTGTCCAGCACTTGTTTTTTTAAAATAATTTATTTATATCTGTATGGAATTGGCAATATTTATTTTATACTGTGGGTTGTTATGGTTGTTATGTGCTGTCGAGTCGAACCCGACTCATAGCGACCCCTCCTTGGATTTCCGAGGCAGTATCACTATGGAAATAGATTGCACCATCGTCCTTCTGAGGAATGGCTGGTGGGTTTGAACCACCAGCCTTCTGGTTAGCAGTCAAATGCCTTAGGCACTATGCTACCAGAGCTCCTATACTTTGGGTTACAGTACAATAATACTTTATTTTGTTACTCAAATTTTTTCTTGCTTTGGTTGTTGAGAGCTTTCACTTAGCTCCTATATCCTTTTGATATGTGTCCATTATTGTAGTGTTTTTTGTTTTGTTTTTTATCACTGCTTTTTCTCTCTGGCATTACAAGATTCTCCAGGATCATTTTGTTTATTGTCTGTCCCAGTGTTAGAATCAGACATTTTTCCATGGAGCTGTACATATTTTATTGGAGAACGGTATTGGGAAGCAAAGATCTGGGTACTAATTGTTACTTGTGTATCGCAATTTTAGAAACTTTCAGCTAATAAAGCAAAGAAATATATTTGTATCTATGAATTCATGTGTGTATGTTGTTGTGTGTATACATAACTATAAATATTTTGGTATATAGCTAGGTATATCTATATTAAGCTAAACATGAGCATGAGTTCATAGTGATGTGTCCAAATTTTAATCTGTTAATACCTAAATCATTTTAGCTCCTCTCCTTCTTTATCTTTAAATGTTCACTTTAACAGCAAGAAACTTGTATGACAATGTCTGCCATCTATTTACCCAATTGGTCAATACCTCTATATTGCTGTTGTTAGCACCTCAACATAAAGAAAGAAAAAATCTTCACAACCAGACCGATAGACAACAAAAATATTGAAATTGTCAAACATTTCATTTTACATAGATCTACAATCAATGCCCAGGAAAGCAGCAGTAAAGAAATCAAATGACATATTGCATTGGGCAAATCTCCTATAAAAGACCACTTTAAAGTGTTAAAGAGCAAAGATTCCAATTTGCATACTAGGGTGGGCCTGACTCAAGCCATGGCATGTATGTGAAAGCTGAACAATGAATAAGGAAGAGTGAGGAAGAATTGATACCTCTGAATTAAGATGTATGTGAAGAAAATTAAATAGACCACTGACTGTCAAAAGAACAAACAAATCTGTCTTGAAAGAAGTACAGCCACAATGTACCTCAAAAGCGAGGATGGAAAGACTTTTCTCACATACTTTGGACAGGTTATCAGAAGGGACTAGTCCCTGGAAAGAGATCACACTTGGTAAAGTAGCTACTACTACTCACTGCCATCAAGTCATTTGACTCATAGCAACCCCTCCTTGGGTTTCCCAGGCGGTATCACTACAGAAGTAGATTGCCCAGTCTTCTGAGGAGTGGCTAGTGTATTTGAACCACCAGTCTTCTGGTTAGCAGTCAAATGCCTTAGGCACTACACCACCAGAGCTCCCTGGTAAAGTAGAGGATCAGCAACAAAGATGGGAGGTAGTCTGACACAGTGACTGCAACAATGGGTTCAAACATAGCAATGATTATGATGAAGGTGCAGGACCAGGCACTGTTTCATTGTGTTGTACATGAGGTTGCTATGAATCAGAATTGACTCAATGTCACCTAACAACAGGAAGCTTATTTTTAAATAAATATAGCATGGTGTATTTGTTTTCAGGTGTTTGACAAGTTAATTGTTGTGTTCAGGTGAGTTTCAGCCAATTTGAAAACTATTAGGAAATCAAAGACACATTTACTTATCATTCAGTCTTCATTCAGTTTTAGATATTGTAAAAACTTTAATCTTTTAATAATTTGCTTATTTTTATTTATGGTATTAAAAAAAAAAATTCACAGTGCTAGAAAACAGGGATTCTAATGATGAATATCTGTTTTCAATTGCTTAATGTTTGATTCCCTTATAATGTAGAATCGTTGTGGTCAGTTTATCTTCTATTTTTGGATGAATATATGACCACTTAATATAGATTTATTTGGTGTAGGACTTTGGAGATTTAATTTTTAGAATCTAGTAAAGAGTAAATAATTGGATGTAAGTGTGTGGAGTTTAATAAACTGGTGTAAGTTAGGACTCCTCCCACTGACAGGCACACTTCCTTGAAGGGAAAAAAACAAGCATCAGAAGCAAAAGACAAATGGCTTTTTGTCCTTTGAATAAACCTAACAGTTTCGATTTTGTCCTTATCTTTTTACTATCAATCAACCCAGCCATCTCACTGCGACAGGTGTGATGAAATGGTAAATTGCACTATTTGAATTTGTCCTCTTTTTCTTCATTAGGATATGGCATCCAGCCCTTTATCATTATCATCATCATCAAGTGTATAGCCTAAATGAAAAGTAATGAAAAATAAAGAAAGTCAAGTTTCATCAATATGTATTTTTTCAACTTGTGTGTGTACTCAAGAAGACTTAGCATTATTTGTATTCTAAATACATATGGTCACCATGAGTAAGAATCAACTCAGTGCAACTAAGGACCACAACAACATGGACCAATAATACATTTATGGAGGCACAGTTGTGGACAGAATGACCTCCTTGCCAAAAAACATCATTTATCTGTATACTACACATGTTTTGGGAGCTCTGGTAGCATAGTGGCTAAGGCACTTGACTTGTAACCAGAAGGCTGGTGGTTCAAACCCAGCAGCCACTCCTCAGAAGGAAGGTTGGGCAATCTACTTCCGTAGTGATACTGATTCAGAAACCCAAGGAGGGGTCACTATGAGTCGGGTCCGACTTGACAGCACATAACAACAACAACACATGTTTTAGGAGTTCTGGTGGTGTAGTGCCTACAGCATTTGACTGCTAACCAGAGGCTGGTGGTTCAAACTCACTGGTCACATCTTGGAAGGAAGAGTGGGCAATCTACTTCAGTAGAGATACCCCCTCGGAAACCCAAGGAAGGGTTGCAATGAGTCAGAACAGAGTAGATGGCAGTGAGTTTAGTTTTGGTTTGATTACATATTTTACCTTTGAGAATAATAGTCTTTAATAACCCTTAGGAATTTTACTTCTTTTTTTAAAGAATCAAGTTTTCCTTAGTATGTTCAATATTCCATTTTAGAGGCTACAGCTTTTTCATGAGTAGAGCACAAAATATAGTGAACATTAAAACTGTTATTGCTTTAAACAGAGCTACTTTCTTCCAGAGCTACTGACTTATTTTCCTTCCAGAATTGTAATGAACAGAAAGATAAGCAGCAGCCTACACTATTATTTCTTGTCAAAAAGAATTAAAAAAAAAAAAAAAAAGCTAGATAATTTTATCATCATAACTTCCTTCTATAAACATTCTTCTCTGGACTACCTTCACATAATAAATTTAATATTCCTTTTGGGGGGAAATAAAAGGTTTTTCTATTTTAATATTTTAGCTTTTAAAAAGATTCTGATGTTTCTTTTACTGTTCCTTCTTTAAAAAGTGAATTTGAAGTTACCATTTGCCAGTGAATGAGCCTTTAAATTTGATCTCTAAGCTTGTTTGTACAATTAAAAAGGAACCATTCTTGTACTCTGAAAATAAATAAATGCTATGCATTTGCAACACTTTTCTCAATTGATTGCTTTTTTAACTTAGATTTTACATATACTTAAAGTCCAGAAAGGGCGTGGTTACAGTAAGGAAGAGTAGTAAAGACCACAGACACATGGATCAATAATATGAATGTTACTGAATATCTGTATAGTTGGATTGAGCAAAAAATTGGGCTATTTATTAATTACTTGTATTTTTCCCAAAAAATAATATGATCATTTATAATTGAGAGTAGCTTTTTGTGAGAATCAGTCAGATAGAGTATCTTGGGTACTCATTTTCTAATCTTGTATTTAATACACTAATTACCTTGTGGCATTGAGAGCATTCAGCGCTGAGACCTTTCCCAGGCTCTGAGTCCCACTCTTTCAATGTGGCCTGCCGGTCTATCAGCCATTAGCAGTGCCTTGAACAACAGCTGCCGTTAACTGCAAACATCCGGCATCTGGTCAGAAGCATAAAGGACCAATTGATAAGAAACAACTTTAGGATGTTTAATATTGTCAGGATGATAACAATAGCAATTCCATTCTTTGAGTTTAAAATCATTTAATAGAAAGAGTAAATATAGGGAAAAAAAAAAGGAAACTAATTTTAAGCTTGTTTAACATGCCATCTTAACTTGACAGATTTACTAGACTATTTTTAATATGGCCTTTTAAAAACATACAGTTATTATTTCTTATGTATGCACTCTTGAAGAAAATTTTGATACATTTGATAGATGGCTTAATAAACATCAAACTTAATAAACAAATAATCATAGGAGATTGGAATTTTGTTTGTTTGGTTTTTCCTGGTCATAGGCAGGCCACATCAATTATATGACTTCCAACTCACCAGGTGATTTGGTGGAGTATATCTGTTTTCACAGTTGTAACTTATTGATGTCTTCTTTTTCCCTTTGTATTACCCACTTTATTGTTCTTTCCTTGTTTCCTAATCGTTTATAAACTTCTGTTTTCTCTGGATGACCTCTCTACCATTATTGCTTATAGCATATCTCTAATTCCAAATGACAAGGGAAAAAATAAAGTAAATGATCTTTGTAATTATGCCATCAGCTCTGGCAACATATCGAATTATACAGTGCCATACAGCATGACGAATTTTGAATAGAATATAAAAACATTAGGAGAGAAAAAAAAAGAAAATTAATTTTCATTTATAAACATGGGTATAGCTCCAAAATATACATTGTTAAAGTTAATATGGTATTTCTGTAAAGCAAATCTAAAATAAAAGAATGAATTAGGGTTCACATTAACTTTTTTCTTTAAGTTTGGGTGTTATTAATAAAGTAAACATAGCATTACTCAGCTATGAAATGCTGTGTTTAAATATGAACTTATTGGAAATTGCTGCTAGAGTTTGAGTCTCACTTTATTAGATTCCAATATACTAATTCTTGGTATATTAATGTACTTGGTGCCCAGCCCCTTGAACACTCATACAGAGATTAATGGAGTATAATTATCAAGTGAAGTGTCTTGAGAACCATTCAACTTTTAAGTATTTGATATGAAGGATTATCTTAAATATCAATCATTTATCTATCCATCTATCTATATTTCTCCCACTGTCCCTTACTGACCCAGATTTTAAACTTCTTTTGGCTACTTTTCTAATAGGTATCATAAAAATAAAATTTTCGCAGTAATAGACCTCTATATGATCTCATTTAGCCTTATTTTTAAGTTCATGAACCAGGAACATCTGGGCTAAAATGTGGATGAGAGTTCCAAGCACAGTATGGGTGGAAAGACTTGTAGTACCCTACAAACAGGAAACCAGGAAAAAATACAAGTTTGGGATTGACTTTTAGACATTTTCTCTCCTTATTTGGGGACCAAAGGGAAATTTTGAACCAGACTAAATTGATAAATCAAGTATTGATTGGCTAGCATAAGTTTCCATTTTCAAGACAGGCAATTGATTGACTTAGATTTCAACTCGTGGGAAATTTAAGCATTTCCATGAAATAGAAACTAAGATTTCTGTCTGTTGATATGAGAATCAGTACAAGCAACTTCATTTCCACCAAGTTAGGTCATCAGTAAAAATAGTAAAAGCAAAAACAAAACAAAAATAACCCTAGTAATTGTTATCACATTTATGTATACTTGTAGCATGTATTTTGGGATTTTTGGGGCTATTCAGAGATTTGTTTATTTGTTTTAGTAAATGGATTAAATAACACCAAGATGTTCTCAAGCAGAATACTTTTCAAAATAATAATCAAAAACCACAGCTTTTCCATGACAGAATAATATCTAAAATGAGAGAGAAGATATGTACAGGGTAAAGGAAAACCTGGCTGTCTCAAAGGGAGAGAGAATTGGAAGATGGGAGAAAGGATCTATAAGAGAATAAATAGGGGGAAAAAAACAGAGGAAATTGGGGAGTATATAGTTGATGGAAGAGTCCTAGTGGTACAGAGGTTAAAGTGTCTATTTGCTAACTGAAAGGTGAATGGTCTGAACTCACGGGCCACTCCATGGGAGAAAGACATGGCAGTATGCTCACATAAAGATTTACAGCCTTAGAAACCTTATGGTTCACTCTGTCCTATAGAGTCACTTGGAGTTTAAATCTACTTGATGGCAATGAATATTCTTGATGGAAGATATCTCTCAAAACATTGCAGCTCATTTTAAAAAATCATTGGAATACTGGGAGAAAACTTTGAGCATTCTAGTAACTGCAAAATAATTTGGCTTCACTTAAAAATTAAAGGAGTGGCTGTATCTTTTTATTTTATCCGAAGAACATCTTAAATATTCTGTATTTTAAATTTCTTATAAAGAATGACCTCTAAGGAAATGTCCCATTCATCTTCTTTTTCCCCACATATTAAACCAATATTTTCTCCTGGTAATTTTATTTCCTTCTCTATACAACTCCATATTCCTCGGAATATGCCTTGGAAACCCAAGGAGGCGTCGCTACGAGTCATATATGACTCCACAGCAGTGAATTTGGTTTGTTTTGAATGGCTATACCTTCAATTTATAAAATGCTTAACATTTTAATCAAAAATGTGTATCACATATTCAATCTCATTTGACTACCATAGAATCTCTGTGAATAAACAAATCCAATATCATGTCTGTGTTGCACAAATATATATAGATATAGATATAGATAAAAATGTGACTTTTCAAAGGTCAAGTATCATGGGTAATTTTACAATGGTAAAGCGGTATATTTCCCAGTGTATTATAATGATTGTCATGAAAAACTTCACTGTGGTATTTGAATTGAGTACTGCAGGATGTTGCAGATGGATTCAGCAGAGAGATGTGTGGGGAAAAATTTGTTAGAAGAAAGGTAGAAGACTCTATTAAAATAAAATGACGTGGCTCAGAGGCTCCAAGACTTGTTAAGAAAGGAGTAAATACAATAATATTTCTAAAGTAAGAGGTTTAAATATCAGGGATTACAAAATAGTGAAAGCTCCAAGGACAAATTCATTTTTCACTAGGAGGGTTATGAATAGAATATTTGAAATTGAATCATTTTAGATCTAACATGTAATCTCCAATTCCAGAAAGAACCTTATTACACTGGAGTGCTGTTTTAAGTTAAACACCTGCATATGTTAACTGTGAAAGGAATAATCCTGGCACACTGGGTCAGAGAAAGGCCAGAAAATGGCCAATATTGAATGTAAGACACTGGAGGTTGTGTAGTTCCACTATATTTTATCCAAAGTCTTAGTACCAGAATGTGGTTTGGAATAGATTTATTGTTTTACTTTTCTTTAATTTCCTTTTTTTTCTAATCTGTTTTCTCTTCCATCCCTTCTCTTTTCTTTCATTCTGCACACCATGTTTCCCATCCTTCATTCCTATGTTTTTTCCTTCTTCACTTAATTACTTTCTTCCTTTTTTCTTTTTTTTTTAATAAAATGGTATCATAATTATATTAAATACATGAGATATTAATAAGCTCAGAAGCAACACAACATAACCAAAAAATTCATGTAGCTACAGTAAAATATAAGGTTTTCAGTGGCCATTTTTCTTCCAAGTGGAAGGCGTGTCCTTCACCCCAGTCTGTCTTAATCTGAAAGTTCTGCTGAAATCTATCCTCCGTGGGTGACTCTGCTGATATTTGAAATACAGGAAGCATAGCTTCCAGTATCACAGCAACATGCAAACCATCAAAGTAAGAGAAACTGACAGAGCAGTTGTAGGATGACATTTGTTGTTGTTGTTGTTATGTGCTGTTGAGTCGGTCCTGACTCATAGAGACCCCTCCTTGGGTTGCCAAAGCAGTATCACTATGGAAGTAGATTGCCCAACCTTCTTTCCGAGGAGTGGCTGGTGGGTTTGAACAGCCAGCCTTCTGGTTAGCAGTCAAGTGCCTTAGGCATTAAGAACATCATATATGAAGAAAGCAATTAAAAAGACAAGAAAGGAAGAAAAGACCAAAATGCATATCAGAAGAAACAGTGAAACTTGCTCTTGAAAAAGGAGTAGCTAAATCCAAGGAAGAAATAATGAAATAAAAGATCTGAAAAGAACATTTCAGAGGGAAGCTTGAGAAGACAAAGTATTATCATGAAAATTTCAAAGATCTGGAATTAGAATATCAAAAAGGAAGAACAGGACAGGCTCAGAATTTCTTAAGTTGAAAGAACTGAAGAAACAACTCGAACTCTGAGCTGCAATATGGACTGATTATAAAGTCAGAATATTGAATGATGTAGGATACATCAAAAGAAGGTAGAAGGAATACACAGTGTCATTGTACCAAAATGAACTGGTTGACATTCAAACATTTTTGGAGGTAGAATATAATCAAGAACAAATGGTATTGCAGGAAGAAATACAAACTGCACTGAAGGAATTGGCAAAAAACAGGTATCCAGGAAATGATGGAATACCAATTGAGATGTTTCAATAAACAGATACAACACTGGAAGTATTTACTCATTTATACCAATAACATTGGAAAACAGCGACATGGACAACTGAATGGAAGAGATCCATATTTATGCCTATTCCAGAGAAAGGGGATGCAAAGAATGTGAAAATTATGGAACAGTATAATTAATATCACATGCAAGTAAAATTTAGCTGAATGTAATTCAAAAATGGTAGTAGCAGTATATTGACAGAGAACTGGTAGAAATTCAAGGCAGAGTCAGAAGGTGTGGAACAAGAGATATCACTGCTGATGTGAAATTTCTTTTGGTTGAAAGTGAAGAATACCAGAAATATGTTTGCCTGTGTTTTATTGACTATACAAAGACATTAACCTGTGTGGATCATAACAAATTATGAATAACATTTTGAAGAATGAGAATTCTAGAACACTTACTTGTGCTCATGAGGGACCTGTACATAGACCAAGTGGTAGTCATTTGAAACAGAACAAGAGGATATTGCATGGTTTAAATCAGGAAAGGTATACATCAAGGTTGTATACTTTCACCATACTTATTCAATCCATATCTTGAGAAAATTATCTGAGAAACTAGACTATACTAAGAATAAGGCTGAATCAGGATTGGAGGGAGACTCATTAAAAACCTGCCACATGCAAATGACACAAATTTACTTGCTGAAAGCAAACATGACTTGAAGCACTTACTGAAGAAGATCAAAGACTAGATCCTTCAATATGGATTATAACTCAACATAAAGAAAACAAAAAAACCTTACAACTGGACCAATAATCAACATCATGATAAATCAAGAAAGATCAAAGCTGTCAGATATTTCATTTTACTTGGCTGCATAACCAACAGTCATGGAAGCAGCCATTAAGGAAACAGATAATGTGTTGCGTTGGGAAAATCTAGTACAAAAGATCTGTTTAAAGTGTTAAAGAGCAAAGATGTCGCTTTAAAGTGTACCTGACTGAGTCATTTCCAATAGCTTCATATACGTGTGAAAGCTGGATAATGAATAAGAAGACCAAAAATGAATTGATACATTTGAATTGTGGTGTTGGTGAAGAATGTTGAATATACCATGCACTGCCAGAAGAATGAACAAATCTGTTTTGGAAGAAGTATAACCAGAATGTTCCTTAGAAACAAGAATGGCCAGACTTCTCATACACTTTGGTCATATCGTCAGGAAGGGCCAGTCGCTGGAGAATGATATCATTCTTGGTGAAGTGGAGCGTCAGAGAAAAAGGGGACAACCTTCAATGGGAAGGACTGACACAGTGGTTGCAACAATGGGCTCAAGCATAGCATATATTGTGAGGATGGGCAGGACTGGGCAGCATTTCATTTTGCTCCTACTTAGGGTCATTATGAGTTGGCCAAAACTCTATGGCTGCTAACAATAACAACAAGAGAAAAATATATGAATTTTCATTCTAAGTGCACTAAAAATGACTAATTGTCCTCAATTTAATTAAGGTCAGACATCACAGAGAAATAAGGTTGAATTATCTCTTCTCAGAGATATTGAGATGTTTGAAATTGTGAACAGGGGATTCTGAAGTTATATTTCATTTAAGGTAAACAAGCTTGTACATTTTTTTTGAGCAAAATTGTGACAATAATAATTTCTCAAGCTCTTTAACTTCATTGGGCTTTGCATACAAAATGAGACTGAGGTGAGAGAAGCTAGAGAGATAGAGATCAATTTGTGGACCATTTTGGTATATTCTGTACAAAGGGCTTGAACTAGATGCTGAACACAGGAATGAAAGGAAGGTGATCTGAAAGAGGTTGGAATGAATCTGACAAGATGTAATGACTTATTCAATTCTCTTGTTGATGCACTTATAGAAGGTTAGGCCTCTATAATTTCACATTGCCTGTCTTCATAATAATGACTTTTTTGGTGTTTTTCATATTCCATATCTGTAACGAGCATGGCAAACAAAAGAATGCAATCCATTAGTAGCAATGTCAGATCATTATAAATCATTTGAAAGGTTTTGTATTTGGGTTATTTTCAACATGAATCAAAAACAACCTTGATTCTCTTGTTGTCTATTCCATTTGCTATTCTTTTGTACTTAAAATTTCTTTTGTATTATGGTTGGGACAGAGGATGCAGAGTTGGAAAGACAGTCGTCTCTGTTCTCTGTCTTCAAAAACTCACAGTATTGTATGAATGAGAGAAATTCAAATAATTACCATATGGAATACTAAATGTCATAGCAATTAAATATAAAAGGTAAAAAAAAATAAGGAAAAGTAAAGTAAATTGCTTCTAGGGCCTTTAGTTACTGAGTGGGGATAGTAAAACTCAGGAATAATTAGGCAAAAAAGAAACATATGAACATAATCCTAAAGAATAACCTAAGGGTTTCCAGATAGAAAAATAGGAAGTAAACAATGTTTGCCAAAGATTAAAGATCACATGGTATACAAAGGGATTGTGAAGGAACTCAAAATGTCTAAATGAAGTTTAACTTCATAAAATAGAGATGAAACTGAAAAGAAAGGCAAGTTTAAGCTAAGAGAAATAAAAATAAATGGACATTTTCTTAAAAGATCACTTTGGCTACTCTTTATAAGGAAGAATTGGACAAGGAAGGCGAGACTTTCATCTTAGCATGAAATCCGTTTCCTTTAAAAAAAAACTGTTCAGAAATTGGCAGGAAAAAACATGTAGTATGGATAAATGGAGGTAGATCTTAGAGTTATTTAGGAATTGGATTCAGTTGGAATTATAGTGGTAAAGTTGAGAAAATAAAAACCAAAAACACATAGAGCAACTCCCACATTACATTTTCATTTGGCTAGGAGGGTAACTGCATTCTAAGCACTAAAGAAAAACAGAAAATATCAGAAGACGACAAGATTTGTAGTAAAATTATTAATGTTAACTTGACACCTTGAATTTTACTTGTCTGTTAGACATCTAAATAGATGCCAAGATGGCAGCTACATAGAAGGGGTCATATAATTTATGGACAGGGCAGGGTAGTAAGATATAACATGTCCAGTAAAACCAGTTGTTATCAAGTTGATCCTAACTCTTGGTGACCCCATGTGTGTACTGGGGTGATATGTAAACCTTATAATATAAACCTATATTATGTTGGGTTTTCAGTGGCCTATTTTTAAGATAGATCACTCGAACTTTCTTTTGAGGTGCCTCTGAGTGGATCAAACACCCAACATTTGAATTAGCAGCTAAACACTTTAACTGTGCTATCCAGGGACACTCCCTTCAACATATAGGTGGTGCAACATGGTATTGAGAGAGGAGATGAAGGACACAAACAACTAACATTTATTAGAAACTATGTGTAATACAAACTATTGAGGCTTTATATATTTATCCTTCTAGAAAGCATCTCACAAAGCAGTGCTGACTATATGACTATGAGAGCAGAAGAACTAAATGGTGCCCGGCTACCATTGTCAACCATACAGAGGGGGATCTATGTAGGAGATCCTGGATACAGTGGGAGGACAATGTGGAAAAAACCTCAAAATCATAGAAAAAGGGAACAGGTTTGCTGGTCAAACCCCTGAGACTACGGCCCCTAACTGCCTTTCAGGTCTGAAATTGAACCCACTCCTGTGGCTGCCAGCCAAACAAAAGACAAGCATATGAGCTGAAAATTAACATTAGGTAGATATACTTCTTGGATTGATCAATCATAGGTGAATAGAAGTGTGGTATATGCACAGGGAAATAGCTTGGGGGGCAGGAGTGCATGGGAGGGAAGGACATAGGAAAGAGGTAACTATGGAGAGGAAGTGGGAGGAGAGCTATTGCATTGTGGGAAATTGCACTCAATGTCATGAGACAAAGTGTACGTGGACTGTCGTGTGGAAAATGAATTTTTTCTGTAAACCTTCACCCAGATCACAATAAAAGCTAAAAAAAAGAAAAAGAAAGGAATGCTGAGAGTGAAGTTTGCATGTATATATTAAAAAAATAGAAAACATTTTAAATGAATAATCTGAGCTCCTATCAGAAGAACCTGGAAAAAGATGAGCAAAATAAAAATATTTCAGTTTCTAGTCTTACATGTAAAGAGTTAGCAAGTTATCATGCAAATAATGAAAAGCAACAATTCATCATCAAAGAATTAAGTTGCAGAACAAACTGCCACCCCCAACGGAGAGACTGACAGGCTAATGCAAAGAATCACTGCCTCCTGGGAGCAAAACCCTCCTTACCTGGGTTTAGTATTATCAAAAACAAAAAACAAACCTACTGCCATCCAGTCGATTCAGACTCATAGTGACCTCCATCGCATTTTTTAGGCAATAAATCTTTAGGGAAGCATATTACCCAGCCTTCTTTCAGTAGAGCGCTGGTGGGTTTGAACCACCAACATTCTGATTAGCAATCAAATGCCTTAGGCACTGTGCCACCAAAGCTCCTTGGGTTAGTATTGTTGTTGCTGTTGTTATGTGCTGTCGAGTAGGCCCCAACTCATAGCGACCCCTCCTTGGGTTTCTGAGGCAGTATCACTACAGAAGTAGGATTGCCCAACCTTCCTTCTGAGGAGTGGCTGGTGGTTAGTATTGTTGTTGTTGTTGTTATGTGCCTTCGAGTCAGACCTGACTCATAGCGACC
Source organism: Orycteropus afer afer (assembly GCF_000298275.1). Taxonomy (NCBI): domain Eukaryota; kingdom Metazoa; phylum Chordata; class Mammalia; order Tubulidentata; family Orycteropodidae; genus Orycteropus; species Orycteropus afer. The sequence continues at coordinate 10,872,906 of NW_006921668.1, forward strand.
CCTCCTTGGGTTTCCGAGGCAGTATCACTATGGAAATAGGATTGCCCAACCTTCCTTCCGAGGAGTGGCTAGTGGGTTTGAACCGCCAGCCGTCTGGTTAGTTGTCAAGTGCCTTAGCCACTAGGTAGGAATAAAAGGATAATTGACCAGAGGTGGATTAGCTTGAAAGAGAAAAACTCCAGGAGGTCCAGCTTTAGGGAATTTTTATGAGTTGTACCACCGGAAACCCAACCTGGTCTCCTTATGAGGCCTGAAAAATATTCTCCAGCTTCCAGCAAGGGAGATGTAACCATTTCTAAACAGTGCTCTCTTCTTAACAATAGCCTCAAGGGAAACAAATTTATCAGAGTCAAATCAATGAGGGTTTTATCAGCGCCTAAGGGTGTGGAAGTGGAAAGGAACCCAACCAAGCCTCCTCTAGTATTCTATATGTTGTTGTTATGTGCTGTCGAGTCCGCCCCGACTCATAAGGACCCTTTCTTGGGTTTCTGTAGCATAGTGGCTAAGACACTTGCCTGCTAACCAGACGGCTGGCGGTTCAAACCCACCAGCCACTCCTCGGAAGGAAGGTTGGGCAATCCTACTTCCGTAGTGATACTGCCTCGGAAACCCAAGGAGGGGTCGCTATGAGTCGGGGCCGACTCGACGGCACATAACAACAACAACAACAACATCACTACGGAAGTAGATTGCCCAACCTTCCTTCTGAGGAGTGGCTGGTGGGTCTGAACCCCCGGCCTTCTGGTTAGCAGTCAAGCACCTTAGGCACTGTGCTACCAGAGCTCCTAGGATTCCATATAAGGGAAGATTATTGCCAAACTAGGAGTCTCTGGTAACATAGTGGCTAAGGCACTTGACTGCTAACCAGAAGGCTGGCTGTTCAAACCCACCAGCCACTCCTCGGAAGGAAGGTTGGGCAGTCTACTTCTGTAGTGATACTGCCTCGGAAACCCAAGGAGGGGTCGCTATGAGTCAGGGCTGACTCGACCGACGGCACATAACAACAACAACAACAACAATTGCCAAACTCCACCTATACAAGGGTCCTCAGAAGTTTCCTATTTTCTAGATTGCTTATCTTTCCCAGTTTAGACTTTATATGGATTCCTGGAGAGGTGAAGAGAAACCAGCCTGGCCTCACTTTTCTACAAGATTCTCATCTCAAGCAGGTTCAAACTAAAAGATGAAGTAAAATTTTATTCCGTCAAAATGAGAGATTTTATAACACAACACCATCAATTCTCATTACTAAATTTAGGCTGTGCTTGTGAGAAAAACTAGAAAGCTTATCCTTGCTCAAATTTTCTTCCTGGGATAAGTAGAAAGCTAAAGGTTAAAAATATGATGGGAGAAAAAAATGATAGCAACTTTTGTGCATAATTAAGCTATCAGACTTATTGGACATAAGTTCAGCTAGTTACATGGACACAGCTTTTTCTCAATTTAATGGAAAAAGAGTTATTTATCACTTGCAATACCCAAAACTTACAAACACACTAACCACAGTATTATAATATTAGTTTAACCTTTTATTACACTAAAAATGTTCTCCTGAGAAATGGATAAACGTTTTATCATTACATTTGCAAAGTTGAAGTTATACTTTATTCATGTTAAACAACAATGACAAATCTCTAACAATTGGAAATTTGTGATGCTACATTGAACTGTTAAAGAAAAAAGGAGAGGGGAAAAAGTAACTTAAGTGATTTCCTATTATTTTATCCTCAGTAGTGGGAAATTCCATGGAATATACTTTCAAGAGCAAAGCTATAGACAGTCATTGGCAGTGGACCCTGCAGTTCTATTGATAAGTTACCAGGGGCTTTGAGCTCTTCAGGTAAAATGAAATTAATTACATCCAACAGAGATTTGCAGCTATTCACTCATCTGGAAAATCCCAAAGGGGGAATTAACATTATTTCAGCTTCTTGGGTTATTTCACTACCTGTGTCTACAGAAAGTTCATATTAAAAAGATCTTACTGTCAGTCTAAGGAAGTTGAACTCCTAATGTGCTAGTCATCTTTCAGTACAGTTTATATTAGCTGAATCATAAGACTTCCTTTTATGCTCAATACTCTACAGAAAATTCATTTACTCTGAGTATATCTGGCTGAAATACCAATCAATCAGCATCCCATGGCTCAAAAAGAAATCAAGAATACTTGCACACTAAATATTTTCCCATATACCTCTGATATAATTAAAAGCAAAAGTAAAGAAAACGTATGTACATAGATCTATAATAATTTGTAGATTTGTAAAGCTTTCAAGTTATTTTCTTCTATATGTATGAATAGCCTTGAAACTTAGATTCTAGATGTGTCTTGGGAGCCATCTGGAGCTGTTAGCCAGCCTTTTCCATTAAGCCATCTTAAATCTGTTCTTATATGCCCATATGTCAACCATTATACTACCTAGTTCTTACCACTGCTGCATTTAATATATAGAGATACCTTTCTGCCATCCACTGAAAATAGACTACAGATAGCAAGTCATTGTTCTGCAATTGAGACATGCATACATGTAAGGAATGGAAGCTGCCCTGGCTATATTCTTTTGTAAACTACTTAAATTACCCCTCCAAAAAAACCACTCATTGCCTAGGAGTTGGATCTGACTCATACCCATCCCTCCTTGGATTTCCAAGGAGTTATCACTATGGAAGTAGATCGCCCAATCTTCCTTCCGAACCCTACTGATAGGAACCAGAAAATCGGAAAATTATGATTAGAGAAGTATGTAAACACTACACTGTTTATTTCAGTTCCTATGTTGTGAGGTCAGCACAAGAGACTCCTTGGTGGCGCTCATCTTTGATCTATCGGTAAGCAGATACCTGGATCGATCTGGAAGATGGAAACATCCTGAGCAAAGAATCCTGCACACATGACTCACCAATTGTGTGGCTTCCTCATTTTATCCCCTATGACTACTGTCAGAAAACTGGAAGCAGCTGCTCAACTATTGTACTGCTGACATTCCACTGTGCAGCGTTTTCGTTAAAGCCTAGCTCACAAAATCTGTTTCCCCACAATCTTTTCTTGGCAGAAGACAAGAATCCCTTAAGAGTTCTTATGGGATCCTCCTTCCTGTAACAAAATTATCTCTGACATGATGCTAGTCTGCTCTTTATTTTCACTTAGCTATCTATAGTTTTCTTGCTTTTTGACCAGTAACCCGTATAAAATAGACACGGTTTTTACATGCACACCTTTTCTTTCTACGTTAGTGGCATAGCTTATGGACAGAAGTATTTCCCCTGGTGACTCGAGTATTTGAACAGGATTTATTTCTGAGTTTCTCTCCTTTCTTTTAAGTCTTACTAGAGAAATCATTTACCAACATATCTGCATTATCCCAGTCTATTCCTGTAAAAGATAGCAAAATTAGATCTGCACTAATTGCCCGAAGCACACAAACAAGGAGTCCCAAGCTTCAACTTAATCCACATTATACCTATTGTGTAAATAACAAGCTCACTGCAGTCAAGTCAATTGGACTCATAGAGACCCCTGCTTGGGTTTCCGAGGCGGTATCACTACGGAACTAGATTGCCCTATCTTCTTTCAGAGGAGTGACTGGTGGGTTTGAACCACCAGGCTTCTGGTTAGCCGTCTAATGCCTTAGGCACTATGCTAAATAGACCTTCCCTTAATGTTAATTTATTATTGAATAAGGGAAGGTTGGTCCTAAAGTATCCTTGTATTTAAAAGTTTTATATTTTGGGATATACAACGTCAAAATTTTAGGAATCAAGGAATAAGCTATAATAATTTAATATATATAAAGAATATTTGGCTTAAACTAGAGCTCTTGAAATCTTATCACTTAAGCGGCTACCTATTCAACCTACATGTAAAATGTAACTTGAAGAAGTGCTCAAGGCTTATTGAGTCTGTCAATGCAATGGTTCAAATTTTATAATCAATGTAATGAAAATAAGTTAAAAAAAATAAAATAAAATAACTGGGGTGTCTTTTTGAATGGTGCCAACCAAAATGAGTGGTGAAGTTTTACCTAATCTAATCAGTTGTGGTTTAAAAATGTTATTTAAGTTGGGTTTTCATTAGCCTCTTTAGTATAAATCCCTACGTATAAGCAAGCACATTGGAGAAAGGATAATATATTACTGCTTGTTGAATTAAATGAAATTGTATATTCAAATTATATTTTACTGCACTAATGTTATAAAAAGCACAGGTATTTTCCTTAATCTTCTTTTGCTACTCTAATAAAAAGTGTTTCAAATCAAAATATATCATAATACATTTTATAGCAATTATCAAGAGTTAAGTAGGTTATTTTGAAGGTTAATAGTGAGATTGAATTACAAAGTTAAACTAAATATGTGTTATGTACACAAATGTTTACAGAGCATAGTAAAAAATATAGCTACTGTTACATTTGTATAGGTTGCTGTTCTTTTATTCATCATATATATGATTAAAAAAAAGAAAAATGGAATTTTACCTTGAATCATTTCTAAATAAATAAATAAGCATTTGCATTGTCTTCTATGATCTTGGCACAGAAGGGTCATGATTTTTGTTCACTGAAATATTTAGCCACCACCATGGGAAAGATGAAGAGCTTTCCCTCATTAAAAAAGAAAAAAAAATCCCTTAATGTGCATGAAGACAAGTATGGTTATTTTTAAAAGCATTTAGACCTAACAGCCATACTTTTTGAATATTTACTAAATATAAAGGAAGAAAGCTACAATTCCTTTTAAATGTAAGCTATAATTTAAGTCCAAGCCATTAAGTTTTCTAAACTAGGGTTTGTGGTATTTGGCATCAATTCTTCTGTTTTTTGATAAGTACCTAAACAGGATGTCCTTGCAAATTAATGAAAAATATCTCTGGAAGTTTTCTTCCCTCAGGAATAAGCATTAAGATTGGCAGATGGTTTAACTGGAAATACACAGGAATGCACTTTAGCCAGTATACAAAAAGTGTTCCAGCAGATAATTCATGAAGGCCCATCAGACTTCCTTCTGCACTGAAATGGTTTAATGGCCTCAAGCTGAAGAAGCTTAATTTATTTTGTCTAAACTTTTACAAGACAGCTTCAATGAGGAAGAGAGCTTAAATATAACTAGTGAAATAAAATATTGGCTGGTTTCTTACCACAGAAATTTTATTTCTTGATACTGAAGAAAGAGCAGATACTGCAAAGAGAAAATTGTTCTGCAGATAAATTAAATCTGCTTACCTTATTTTTTTCCTTCTTTTTCTTCTACCAATTAAGCACATTAAGTTAAATTCATATGGCAAACATGTTAGTATATACTCATGATCCAGTTTTCATAATTTTAGGTAAAATGAAATTCTCAATAGTGATGTTAAACAATCCTTTTGAAACATTTCAATAATCGTCCAAGTTAAAAATGTCAAATAAGAGAAATCCATGAAAATGGGTGTGGTGGTTAAGTTTGTATGTCAATTTAGCTGGGCCTTGTTGAGTAACTGGGCAGCTGGTTTTAGTTATTCCCCATGATGAGACTGGTAATCAACTCCATGGTGGAATCTACTGTGAGCAGCTGAGTAGCTGCCTTAACAATGTGGCCTGCTTACTGTATATAAGGAGAAGCCTTGGCGAATGGTCTGTAGTTCATGGCACGCTAGAACCTTGCATGTAGCCCTGTTGTTGTTCAGCAGCCTGTTATGCTTTGCTGACCTTGGGACTTTTAATGGACTTGGTAACATTGGGACTGTGCCTTTTTACTTGTCATCCTTGGGCTTGTCAGTCTCAGCAGCCAGCAGCTGTCTGAGTGAAGAAAAACCTCTAGCTTTAGTGGGCTGGGAGCAGGAGGCAGAGCTGAAGCCCAAGGTTGACGGGCTTTCATCCAGCCCCCAGAGCCTGACACTCTGAACTCGGACTTAAAGCATCCAAGCTGTTAGAGAATAAACTCCTGTTTGTTCAAGCATCCCATTTGTGGTATATTCTTGCCTGAGTGGCACAGAGGTAACCAGAGAAATGGAAATTGGTAAAATGCGAATATTTGAAAGTTACAGTTTACTTTTAATTAAACAATTTATGAGTAGGACATATCCTAGTAGTTTGTTGTTGTTAGGTGTCATGGAGTTGTCTATGACTCATAGTGACACTATGCACAGCAGAACGAAACACTGCCCAGTCTTGTGCCAGCCTCACGATTCTTGCTTTCCTCGAGCCCATCATTGTACCCACTGTGTCTATCCATCTCCTTGAGGGCCTTCCCCTTCTTCATTGACCCTCCACTTTACCAAGCATGATATCCTTTTCCAGAGAATGGTTCCTTCTGACAACATGACCAAAGTAGGTGAGGTAAACTCTGGCCATTCTCACATCCCAGGAACATTCTGGCTGCACTTCTTCCAGAACAGATTTATTAGTCCTTTTACCAGACCGTGGTACTCAGCATTCTTCTCCAACACCGCAACACAAAAGCATCAACTTTTCTTCAGTCTTCCTTATTTATTGCCCAGATTTCACATGCATAAGAGGTGATTGAAAATACCATGGCTTGGGTTAGGCACACCTTAGTCTTCAAGGAGACATCTTTGCTCTTCATCACTTGAAAGAGCTCTTTTTTCAGCAGATTTGCCCAATGCAATACATTGTCTGATGTCGTGACTACTGCTTCCATTGGTGTTGATTGTAGAAACAAGTAATATGAAGTCCTTAACAACTTCAACCTTTTCTCCATTCACCGTGCAGTTGTTTATTGGACCATTTATGAGGAGTTTTGTTTTCTTTATAATGATGTCTAATCCATACTGCAGACAGTATTATTTTAATTTTCATCAGTAAGTGCTTCAAATTATCCTCACTTTCAGCAGGCAAAGTTGTGTCACCTGTGTGTTGCAGGTTGTTAATGAGTCTTTTTCCAATCCTGATGCCACATTCTTCTTTCTATAATAAAGCTTCTCGGATTATTTGCTAAGCATATAAATTGAATATGTATGGAAAGGATACAACCTTGACATACTCCCTTGATTTTGAACCATGCAGTATCCCCTTGTTCTGTTCAAAGGACAGCCTTTTGATCTGTGTACAAGTTCCTTGTGAACCTTCTAAAACAATCGGCCAGTACAAACGTTATGAATAGAAGTGAAATACTAATACTTGTAGTGATATTTCTAGAAATATGAATATAATATATTTGATGAATAGGGAAGGTCCTAGAAATTAACTCAAATGAGGGAAAGTATAGAATTATCCAGCGTGGTCTTGCAGTAGCATTTTTAATGCCATTAATTGAACTATCCAGTGCTTGCCATAAGTATAAACAATGTCCAGATGCATATAGGAAACAGTCACAAAATTCATAGAACTTTTTATATTTTCTTCCTGTTACAATCCAATGGTTTATAATAATAGATAGATCTCAGCAAACAACTAACTGCATTTTATGCCCTAACAAGAGGAAATACAAACATTTGTTGAAAATAAAGGCAAAAGAATAGAGTTAAGTAAAAAATACATCTGCATATCTGTGTGTATCTATCTATCTATCATCAATCATCTATCTACTTATCTATCTATAATCAATTGAAAATTGAGGGGCACACCCTCTATAATGTGTACTTTTGTGTTGAACCTAAATAATAATGTACAATTTCCTTTTAGTCTCTCTAACTCTTATATATAGCTGTCCTGACAGTATGTGTGGTCTCTTCCCTACCACCCCAACTTTAATTACAGCAGAACAGAGTACAATCCAGCTAATCTCTAAACCCTGAACTCTCTATGTGCTACATGCGTTTCTACCAACCATGTCTTAGCCTCATTTATCCATATTCTAAATTCTGTCTTAAATTAGTAACTATATAAGAATTTTTTTTAAAAAAAGGTATTTTGTGAGCTGAAAAGATTTCAGTTATTATTATTTAAATTCACAGGAATGAATATATCACTGAATTTCCCCAATATTCTTTTTTTGTAATTTTTTTTTCAATTTCAGTATATAATGCATAAATTAAAGCACATAATTCAAATAATGCCCAGATGGTTGTCTATTGGTCTTTTTCTTACTTGAGTTTTATCAATTTTTCCTGTTGGTATTTTTATTGTAATTATTAACTAAATTAATGATTTCTCAATTGTTAAATATTTCTATTGGGTTTAATCTTTAATTTTTTGAAAAATATATTTCTCTTTATCTCTGGAGTCAATTCCTGCCTGAAATCTAGTACCAAAAGTACTACCTTTTCTCTGGCTTGTATATATGATATCCACCAATTTAGCTTCAGCTCTTTTATATCTTAGTATTTAAGATATTCTGTTATAAGCAGCATAATCTAGTTTTTTTTTTTTCATCCACTGTGAACAATTTTCTTTTTATTAGATTATTGTATCTATTTATATTGAATACATTTATGAACATACTTGGTTTTAAATGTGCCATATTGTTCTTTCTGCCCTACACACTCTATTGCTTTCCCTCTCCACATTTTAATTATTCTATTTTTTCCTTCTTTTGTTAGTTATACATTATAATTAATGAGATGGAGAGTGGTAGAAGGTGTAGTTTTGTCAGAAGGTGGCATTAGATCATGCTAATTATTTTGTAAGAGAGAAGTCCATAGATGGTTTTAATCAAAAAGATAGCAGCTGACAGAAGGGCATTACAATATTCCAGGCAAGTTATCACTGTAACTTAAATTAAAGTGGTGACAATGGAAAAAAAGATGTGTAAAGCTTTAGAATGTATTTTGGAGAAAGCATTAGTAAAGCATGCTAATGGATTTGAAGAGGAGAGGGAAAGTAAAGAATTAGGAACAATCCCAAATGTACTAAGCTGGAGAAAAGTTGGGAACAACAAATTTGGTGCAGAAAAGTCAAATACTATGTATTAATAATGTTGACATGTCTATAAAATGGGGGTTGTAGATGGTGGTTGGAAATGAAAGGAGAATGAATAATAGTAGAGATATAACTATTTGTGCAATATTTAATGTTGCCTATTTGCTAAATGTTAAGCTATAATTTTTTAAAAAATTATGTCTTGCGTTATTACTTACCATGCAATTTAAGATGAATAAATGAAACTGTTTTATTAGGTTTTAAAACTTACACATATAATGTGAGAAATTTCAGATGAAAAATACCATTTGGTTTTAAATACTTTACTTTTCAGGCCTCAGTTCATCAGGCCTGAATATTCCCCAATTTCTCTCCTTTACCTACATCTATACATCTTCATCTCTTTTCCCTTCAGTTTGCTTTCTCTATTATTACACATTTGGCTTTCATCTTTGATGTGTTTTATCTTCAATATTCCAAAAAATATTCTCTATGCAATCACCAGTAAACTCTTTTTCTTCAAATCCAATGACTACCTTCTACTCATTACTCTATTCTACAACTTGGCAACATTTGGTATATTTTGTCTTTTCCTCCATCTGGACGTTTTTTCAATTTTTCTTTGTAATAGTCTTTTTATTTGATTCTTTCTCTATTTCTTGTCAATCTTCTTTAATGACTGCTCTTTCCTTGTAAGAAATAAACTTTATTAAGTCTTGTTTTTGTCTTGTTCCTTTTTCCCTCGAGTCACTCTCTATCTGTAATGTTTCCTCAAAAAATTTCAACCTTTATCTTCATTTGGAAGCACCAAAAGCCATTTATTATTTCATACAAAAACATTTATTATTACCAGAGATTGGTGTCTGTGTCATATGTGAAACTGTACTATCCCACATTGTTGTTAGGAGCCATTCAGTCAGATCCAGCTCATGGTGATCTTATGTACAACAGAAGGAAACAATGCCTGGTTCTGTACCACATATAAAAAAAAAAAAAAAAAAAAAAAAAAGCAGCCACATTCAAGGGTAGCTTAAGAAAGAGATACAAGCCCAATAAACTTTAAAATTAGTGAGAAATGGGCAGATGAACCTGCTGGGTGGACATCATCTTTTTTTAACTGCAATTCCACAGAGCCACCATGTCATTTTATATAAGTTGATGACCCTAGATATGCAATATTATTGTTAGGTGCCATCAAGTCAGTTCAGACACACAGCAACACCACGCAGAATTGAATGAAACACCTCCCTCTCCTGCATCATCCTCACAATCCTTGCTTATTGTAGTAGCCACTGGGTCAATCCATCTCTCTGAGCACCTCCTTCTGTTTTGCTGATATTCTACTTCACTAAGCATGATGTCCTTTTCCAGAGACTGGTCCTTCTTGATAAAATGTCCAAAGTATGAATTCTCACTCTTGCTGCTTCTAAAGAACAATCCAGCTGTACTTCTCTGAAGGTAATTTTTTTATTGTTCTTCTGGCAGTAATATATACAGATACATATATACCATATATATTCTGGTATATTCAATATTCTTAACCAATGCCACAATTCAAATACATCAAGTTTTCAATCTTCCTTATTCATTGTCCATCTTTCCCATGCATGTGAGGTGATTGAAAAAAACATACTATGGTGCAAATGCACCTTAGTACTCAAAGTGACATCTTTACTCTCTAACACTTTTAAGAGGTCTTTTGTAGTAGATACATCCAATTCAATAAACCACTTGATATATTGACTGCTGCATTCATGGGTGTTGACTGTGGATTCAAGTAAAATGAAATCTTTGACATGGCAGTATTTTACCATTCATTGTGGTGTTTTAATTGGTCTGGTTGTAAGGATATTTGTTTTCTTTATGTTGAAATTTAATCCATATTGAAGGCTTTAGTCTTGGATCTTTATCAATACGTGTTTCAAGTCCACTTCATTTTCACTAAGCAAGGCTATCATCTGCATATAGAAGCAGGTTATTAATGAATCTTCTTCCAATCCTGATGCTACATTCTTCTTCATATAATCCAGCTGTTCAGATTATTTGCTCAACATACAAATTAAATAAGGTGAAAGGATACAACCCTGAGGCACACCTTTCCTAATTTTAAAGCATGATGTATCACCTTGTTCTTTTTTAACAACTGCCACTTGGTCTATGTATAGGCTCTTCATGAGCACACTTACGTGTTCTGGAATTTCTATTCTTTGCAATGTTATTCATATTTTGTTATGATCCATGCACTTGAATGACTTGGTGTAGTAAATAAGCCACAGGTAAACATCTTTCTGATATTTTCTGCTTTCAGCTATAGGTATGTAAAGTATCTATAAATACATTAAAGTGGTAGTAAATATACCAGAGTTCTTGGCCAAATGAATGCATCTCAAAACACAGATAATTAAAACACTATGTGGTAATTATTACAGACTACAAAATGTTATGAAAGGTAGGAAAGAAATTGGTGTTTGGCACAAGAAAGAAGAGGTGTATTAGAGATGGGAAATTTGGTGTTAAATAATTAACAATGACAAAGTTTTACTAGTCACAAATCAGGAAGACAAGGCAAGCAGAGGAACTTGTTTTATAAAATGATAGAGATATGAAAGAACTTGACATGTGTAGAAAGGGAAATAGTTCCATATGATGAAATGTTGCTTTTTGGACGGAAGACTAGCAAGAAGTTGAATGAAACACAAATACAACCTGTTTTGGAGGGGCATGGAATATCATTCCAAAGAGTTTACTTTGCTTTCCTTTTTAGAACACGTGAAATGGCCTTTGCATAGAGGAGTGCCATCATCTTGTTTGAAATTCTGGAAGTGGGTGGAAATTAGTATTTTATTTTAGATATCCCCTTACTAGCAATTGTTAGCAAACTCTTCCCCAGTCTCATAGTTTTATTTATGTGTTTATTTTATTAAAGGTCCAAATAATGGTCTAGAATTATTCAAATTTAACATTTTGATCAACAGAAGCTTTTGGTCCTCTACTTTCTGTAAGCCTATTCCTTCTCCTGTATTCCCAATGCCAAAATTAATGTTAAAACTTTTAGTTTTCTAAGTCTGGACAACTTAGATATTATTATTATTATTATTATTATTATTATTATTATACAACTGCTTAACTTCCTACAACCAATCATTCTTTGGGTCTAAATGATTATATTTTCTAAATATTTCTTATATTCTGTTATTTGTCACTTTTTCTTTTCCATTTGAGAGTAAGGGGTATGGGATGGATGTCACTCTGGGTGTTTGCCAGAATAATAACTCTTCAAAGTTGTTTACACACTAATCACCCAAACCTGTGAATTTGTTACCCTTCCTGACAAAAGATTGATTAAATTAGGTATTTTGAGATGGGAAAAGTATGCCAGATAAGCCTGCTGAATCCAATTTAATCACAGTGGGTCTTATAAGAGGGATTCATGTGTATCAGAGTCAGAGAACAGTATTTGACAACAGAAGCACGAGTCACTTTGTAGGAGAAAAATGAGGCAATCTGCTTCTGTAAAGATTTACAGCCATGGAAACCCTATGGGGAAGTACTCTTTTCTATAGTATTGTATGAGTTGAAATCAACTCGATGACTATGGATTTGGTTTTCTTACTTTGTAAAAAGGAACTCTGTGTGGTGAAAGGATGAGAGATATCTGTGTATGCAGATTAGGACCATTCTGAGATCCAAAATTAATTGCTAAGAGAAAATATAAGGTAAAGATTAGAGTTGTTATGTGCCGTCGAGTCGGACCCGACTCATAGCAACCCCTCCTTGGGTTTCCGAGGGAGTATCACTATGGAAGTAGATTGCCGCATCTTCCTTCAGAGGAGTGGCTGGTGGGTTTGAACTGCCAGCCTTCTGGTTAGCAGTCAAGTGCCTTAGGCACTATGCTACCAGAGCTCCCTAAAGATTAGAGTAGATCTACACTATTCAATTCTGTAGCCACATATGATGATTGCCCACTTAAAATGTGCCTGGCCAACTGAGATACACTGTAAGCATAAAATTCACCCAGGATTGTGAAGACTTAGTAGAAAGGAAAGTAACATATCTCAATAATATTTTTAAATACTATTACATTAAAATTATAATATTCAGTATATACTGGGTGAAATAAAATGTATTATTATAAAAGATTATCAAAGGCAGAATACTAATTTATATCCATTTTGCATCTATGTGCTATATGTGGAGCGTTTACATGGCAACTATAACATATATGAGGTGCTTAAAAAAAAAAAAAATCACAATCTGATATTAACTTTCCCTGATTCTCAGTTAATTAGCTGAAGTGTGTATCCAGAATCCTGCAACAATCTGGTATAAACTGTTATTACAACTGATCTACTTATTATCCCACAAAACCATTTTTTTTCTGACTCCTTGATAAATTTCCTCAAAGAACTTAGAGAGAAGTGTTTAATTTAGTGCACTTCAGGTAGAACAAACATATACTAAAAAGTCCATTGTTATAATTTGTGCATTTTACACAGCTCTACTATGGCAAATAATCACATTTACTAAAATGTAATATGAATTTCATGGATGCTGGATGAGATGCTTAACCAAGCTATTGTTCAAATTGATGTACAATTAATTGTACACAGCACCAAGCACCTGACATGTGAATATAGGTACAAAGTTCTCTGGGATTTTTTTCAGAGGTCTAAAATATGCTTTAGTCAGAAAGGCTGAGTAAGAGCAGGCAAATTCTGGATGTTGAAGTGATCCTTTTGGACATGGGTCTGCAGCAAAGAACACCGTATTCACATGGCCTTCTTGATTTACAATTCTGCAATAAA
>NW_006921668.1:10886785-10890825 GCF_000298275.1 Orycteropus afer afer
TAAAGCACTTGACTGCTAACCAGAAGGCTGGTGGTTCAAACCCACCAGCCACTCCTCGGAAGGAAGGTTGGGCAATCCTACTTCCATAGTGATACTGTCTCGGAAAACCCAAGGAGGGGTCGCTATGAGTCAGGGCCGACTCGACGGCACATAACAACAACAACAACATATATATATGTATGTATGTATGTATGTATTTATATAGCAGTAGGAGCTCTCTGGTGGTGTAATGGCTAAAGCATTTGATGGCTAACCAGAGGGCTGGCTGATCAAATAGACCAGCCGCTCCTCAGAAGGAAGATTGGGCAATCTACTTCCATAGAGATACCACCTTGGAAACCCAAGGAGGGGCTGCTATGGGTCAGAATCAACTCAATGGCAGTGAGTTTGGTTTTGGTTTTGTATATATATATATATCACATTTATATTCTTCTTTACTAGCCCTTCTAAATTACTGTATTACACCACCTGTGATCATGTCTTTCTTAACTGTAAAATAAATACAGCCATTATGAGTTGAAATATTGCATTTTATCAGTGTTTCTGGCAATGTTAGATGTCTGTTGGACCATTTTATTATGTCCCAATATCTCACAACGTAGCTTTCATTGTTATTTGTTGGATCTCTCTAATAAGCATTTTATTATATTTTCTGAGATGTATTTATCTGTGCACTAATTTTTTGATCCTCTGCCTGTCTGATCAATGCTGTTTAAGCCATCAATTATATTTTAAATGCAAAGTTTATATTTTAAATATAAATATTTTTTAAATTATTTCAGAATTTTAACTCTTACCGTGTCCCACACTTTTGCTATGTTCACGTCTTTCTTTTATGTACTTAATACTTTTTAACATATTTATAATCATTTTCAGATTTTCATTTTATATCGAGGTACTGAAGAGCTATTGCTCATCTTTTCTTTGCCTGTCAAATATATCTTATGTTGTAAATATATGATTATTTTTTCCACTTTGAAGCAATCATTCTTGTTGTTGTTGTTGTTATGTGCCATTGAGTTGACCCCAACTCGTAGCAACCCCTCCTTGGGTTTCTGAGGCAGTATACTATGGAAGTGGATTGCCCAACCTTCCTTCCAAGGAGTGGCTGGTGGGTTTGAACCACCAGCCTTCTGGAATCAATCTTTAGAAGATATTTTTCTTTTCCTAGGAGAGCTCTAGTGGTGTAGTGCCTAAGGCATTTGACTGGTAACCAGAAAATTGACAGTTCAAACCCACCAGCCACTCCTTGGAAGGAAGACTGAGCAATCTACTTCTGTAGTGATACTGCCTCAGAAATGCAAGGAAGGGTCACTATAAGTTGGATCCGACTCAACTGTAGTGAGTTTGGTTTTGGTTTTATACGAGATTATTCAATATTGTGGATTCATGTAGAGTAATTCTGTATTTGTCTTTGCTATGATTAATAGTTTTCATTACTATCTCTAAGCTTAGGAATTCAAATTTAGACTGTACATCAATCCATTGTATGCCTTTGATTTCATAGTCACGTCTTATGTTCCCTTTTGTTAAATACAACTTTAACCTGATACATTGTCCCAGACAACTTCCTTAAGTCAGTGGGAAGATAGTTTTAGGTTGCCTGCTCTCAAAAATGTAGATATTTCAGTTGGTGTTTGTTTGTATACATGTCACATTTTCAGCTTCCTATCTCATCACACACAAGACATTAATTTGTCCTGGTAACAGAGTAAGTATTCAGCCTCAAATCCTCCTTTATTTTATTGTCATTATTATTATTGTCATGATGACATGCAGAACAAATATATGCCAATTCAACAATTTCTACATGTATAATTCAGTGACAATTATGACATTCTTCAAGTTGTCCAACTATTCTCACTATCATTTTCCAGATTATTCCACCACCATTAACATAAATTCAGTGCTTCCTGTCTTAGTTATCTAGTGCAGTGCTACATAACAGAAATAACCAAAGTGGGTGGATTTAACAAACAGAAATTCCTTTTCTCCATTCAGAGGATGGAAGTCCAAATGCAGGGTGCTGTCTCTGGGGGAAAGCTCTCGCTCTCTCTCTTTGTCTGATCTAGAGGAAGGTCCTTGTCTCTTTTCAGCTTCTATTCTTTGGCATTTTTAGTGAACTTCATATGGCATGATATCTACCTTCCCCCATTTATGATTTCTTGCTTGGTTACTTTTCAATTTACTCTTTTATATCTCAGAAGAGATGGATTTAAACACACCCAACACTAATATCATCTAATAAATATGACAAAGGAACCTCATTTCCAAATGCAATTACAACCACAAGCATACTACAAAAAACCTAAATTCACTGCTGTCAAGTCAATTCTGGCTTACAGTGATCCTATAGGAGAGAATAGAAGTGCCCATATGGTGTCAAAGGCTCTAAATATTTACAGAAGCAGACTGCTTATCTTTCTCTGGTGGAACAGTTGGTGGGTTCAAATCACCAACATTTCGATAAACAGTTCGGTGCTTTCATCACTACATTACCAGAGCTCCTTATCACAGATATAGGGGTTAATATTTACAACACATGTTTTGGAGGGACACAGTTCAATCTAAAAAGGCTCCTAGAGTTCCAGTAAGATGGCAGACTAGGCAGAAAGACTGCACAGACTCGCTTCAACAAAGAAAAGGGAAAACAATTAACACAGACACAGAAGATAATCCTGGACTCCTGAGCCTTGAAGGTAAAGATATAGAAGTGGACTAAACCTCAACTAGCAGAAGAATTTGCATGAAAATACCAAAAAAGGAGACAGATGGAGCTGCGGTCTGGCACGATCCTGAGCGATCCTGACAGCATGGCACAGACAGCTTGGACATTCCCGAGTGGTGGTAGGACCTAAGAATTAACATAAAAATCAGCCCTGCTAGCCAAGGACTGCACAGAGGACTGCTCTGGTGGCTGGGAAATAAACGGAGAAGGTAAAGAGAAAGGTGGGCTGAGCTGTGGACTATTGCCAGTCTGGAGATGCTGCCATTTTGGATGTTCACAAGCGGCTTAACTATTTTGGATATTTAAAGAAACAGTGCTCTCACAGATTCCTGGGGCTTAAGAACATGTTCTGCTTTCCAGCAGCCCCAAGGACACTCTGGACCTGCAAGACTGAAAATTATGACATTCCTCTTGTTACTCTTATACCCCACACCCGCTTGGTGAATGGAGGTGTGGCCATCCCCCACTCCCACTTACTTTCTGGGCCTACAGGAACTCCATCACAGTCTGTGTGCTCAGATGGAGCCTGGGTGCCCTTCCCTGTCCTCCACTGATTTTTTTTTTTTTCTCTGTTTTTATTTTTAATTTTTTCTTTTTCACTTTCTTTTTTCTGATGATTAGTTTGATTGTATTTGTCTCTTTTAAAACAACTAATATTATTAATACTTTTGTCCTTCTTACTATTATTGTAATCTTCCCCTCCCAGGTCCTAGTTTTAAGCATTTTTTCTTTTCCTTTTTGCTGGTTGAAAAAAAAAAAATTTTTTTTAATTTAATTTTTCCCCCTTTTTTCTCTTGGTTAACCTGGTTCCTTGTTTTTCTTTTTGCATTTTTCCCATTTTTTTCCTTCATTATTCTCCTTCTCTGTCTTTTTCCTCTTAGTGCCCTATCCCCAGATATTGTAGGTTTTCTTGATTTTTCTTCTTCATTTTCCCTTTTTTGTTTTTTTGGTTACTGTTCCTGTGTGATTATATGGTGTGGTTTTGTCCATGTGCTTTTAGTTTTTTTAATGTTTTTTTCCATTGCATTTTTGTCTAACTGAGTGGGAGATAACAACAGTCCCCATAAGACACAACTACACCCACACCTCCCGCAACTTCACTTACTGAGCCACTACTTCCTTCTCCCCCAATGGGCCAAAGATAAAAAACCACCAAGAAAAGCCTGAATCACCCTTGGCTGCTCTTCACAAACAGTTAACAGAGATCGAAATACAACAAAGCCACAATGCCTCGGAGACAACAGATCATCACAATCCACACAAAGAAGCAGGATAAAGTGGTAGAAACAAGGGAGCAGGATACAGACCCAGA
>NW_006921668.1:10893725-10899737 GCF_000298275.1 Orycteropus afer afer
AAAAAAAAAGAAAAAAAATTCATCTATTACTTTTATTTAATGTAACTAATAGAAAATTTAAAATTACATTCAAACTCACTGCTGTCAAGTTGGTCCCAACTCATAGCGATCCCTCCTTGGGTTTCAGAGGCAGTATCACTATGGAAGTACATTGCTCAATCTTCCTTCCGAGGAGTGGCTGGTGGGCTTGTACCACCAGCTTTCTGGCTAGCAATCAAATGCTTTAGGCACTACTCCAGCAGAGCTCCTGGTTTAGAGAGTTCAGATTACTTATTTTAAATATGGCTACTAGAAAATTGGGCCTGGCTTTTAGCACAATAGTAAATAAGATGTACATGCAGACCACTCAACCCAGGGTGATGCACCCACATACTCTATGGAGATGCATCCCTTGAAAAAATCAACCACAGGGCACCAGAGGGGCAACATACGCATAGAGGAAATGCAAGACACACAGCAGTGCACAGGGGCACAGGGGTGGGGGTTTACTGGGCAAGGAGAGGAGGAGAGAGGATTAGGGTTGGGGATAGTAATTAGGGAGTGAAACTAAGTGTACATGAAATGTTGAATGTAAAAGAAACTCTACTCTGTAAACTTGCACTTGAAGCACAATAAAACATTGAAAAAAAAAAAAAAAGAATTCTAAGGAAAAATTCACCACTTTTCTCCTGCCTTCCACCTTTGTACATGACTTCTCTATCAGTTTGTGGTACAGTGGTGGCTTGTACTTTTCTGTGGTGTTGAAGCTATGCCACTGGTACTTCAAGTACTGGCAGGCTCACTCATACTGGACTGGTTTCAGCAGAGCTTCTAGACTAAAACAGAAAAGGAAGAACGAAAAAGTGATCTATTTGTGAAAAATTGGCTACTGTAAATCTTATCAATACCAGTGAAACATTTCTGATACAGTGCCAGAAGATGAGCCTCTCAGGTTGCAAGACACTCAAAATACAATAAGGGAAAATCTACCTCCTAAAAGTAGAGGTGACCTTGATGAGGTTGATGGAGAAAGTTTTTGGGACCTCCATTTGTTGTTGTGGCATGACTTAAAGTGGTAAGAAACAGCTGCAAACATTCATTAACAATCAGAGCACGGCATGTACAAAGTATGAAACTAGGAAAATTAGAAGTTATAAAATGAAATGAAATTATAAAGATTGATATCTTAGGCTCTTGTGAGCTAATATGATCAGGTCTTGGATATTTTGGATATAACAATCATACAGTATACTATGCCAGGCATGAAAAATTGAAGAGGAACTGAATCACTCTCATTAGCAAAAAGAATATTTTGATATCTATCCTTAACTATAAGGCTGTCCTGAGGGAATAATATCCATATATCTAAGAGGAAGTTCAGTTGATATGACTATTATTTATATTTATAAACCAACCACTAAAGCCAAAGATAAAGAAAGTAAAGCTTTTTACCAAGTTCTGCAGTTGTAAATCAAATAAACATTCAATCAAGATGCACTGATCATTAGTGATGATTGGAATACGAAAGTTGAAAACAAAGAAGATGCATTAATAGAAAGAAAATATGACTTTGGTGATGGAAATGACACTGAAGATCTCATGATAGAATATTTAAAGATCAACTATTTATTCACTGCAAGTATCTTTTTTCAACAACATAAACGGTGACTATCCATGTGGACTTAGCCACACGGAATTCCACGAATCAAATCAACTACATCTGTGGATTGAGATGAAGGAGAAACTCAGTATCATTAGTTAGAAAAAGTCCAGGGGCTGACTGTGGAACAGATCAATTGTTCATAGGCAAGTTCAAGTTGAAGATAAAGAAAATGAAAACAAGCCTATGAGAGTGAAAATGTAACCTTGAGTACATTCCATCTTCATTCAGGGACCATCTCAAGATTAGGTGTGATACATTCAACATCAAGGACAAAGATCAGAAAAGTTGTGAGATGACATCAAGGACATTATACATGAAGAAAGCAAAAAGTCATTAAAAAGATAAGAAAGAAAAGACCAAAATGAATGTCAGAAGAATCTCTGATATTTTCTCTTGAATGGAGAGTATCTACAGAGAATTGAAGAAAAGATTAAATAAAAGAGCTAAACAGAACAGCAGCTCAAGAAGACAAAGTATATTATTATAATGGAATGTGCAAAGACTTTGAGTTAGAAAGCCAAAAGGGAAGAACATGATCACCATTTCTCAAGCTGAAGGGACTGAAGAAAAAGCTCCAGCCTCAATTTACAGTATTGAATAATTCTATGAGAAAAATGTTGAACATTGTAGGAAGAATGAAAAGAAGAGGGAAAGAATATAGAGTCATGGTACAAAAAAGAACTGGTCAACATTCATCCATTTCAGGTGGTAGTATATGATCAAGAACCAATGGTTTTGAAGGAAGAAGTCCAAGCTTCAATGATGACATAGTGAAAAACAAAGCTCCAAAAAATGACAGAATACCTATTGAGATTTTCAACCAATGCACGCAAGGCTGAGAGTGTTCACTTGTTTATGCCAAGAAATTTGGAAGACAACTACCCAGCCAACTGACTGGAAGAGATCCATATTTTGCCCATTCCAAAGAAAAGGGATGTAATGGAATGCAGATATTACTAAATAGTATCATTAATATCATAAAACGAAAACCAAACTCACTGTCATCAAGTCGGATCCAATTCACTCATAGAGACACCTCCTTAGGATTCCAAGGTGATATCACCACAGAAGTAGATTGCCCAACCTTCCTTCTGAGGAGTGGCTGGTGGGTTTGAACCACCAGCCTTCTGGTTAGCAGTCAAATGCCATATTACATGAAAGTAAAACTTTACTGAAAACAATTCAAAACTGGTTGCAGTGTACATCAACAAGAAACTGTCAATAATTCAAGCTGGCTTCAGAAGAGGGTGTGGAATAAGGGATAACATTGCTGATGTCAGATGGATCTTGCCTGAAAGCAAAGAATACCAGAAATATATTTACCTTTGGTTTATTGGCTATGCAAAAGTATTCAACTTTGTCAATCATAACAAATTATAGATAACATTGTGAAGATTGGGAATGCCAGAACACTTATTTGCTCAAGAGGAACCCCTACCTAGATGAGGAGGCAATTGTTCAAGTAGAACAAGGGGATGCTGCACAGTGTAAAATCAGGAAAGGTGTGTTTCAGGGTTATATCCTTTCACCATACTTATTCAACCTGTATACTGAACAAACAACCCAAGAAATTGGACTATATGAGGAACAAGGTGGCATCAGGATTAGAGGAAGACTCATTAACAGAGATATGTGATATGCAGATGACACAACCTTGCTTGCAGAAATTGAAAAAGATTTGAAGCAATTACTGATGAAGATCAAAGACTACAGCCTTCAGTATAGATTACCCCTCAAAATAAAGAAAACAAAAATCCTCACAACTAAACCAATAAACAAAGTTTTGATAAATGGAGAAAAAAAATCGAACTTGCCAAGAGTTTAATTTTACTTGGAGCCACAATTAATATCTTTGGAAACAGCAATCAAGATATCAAATGATGTACTGCATTGGGCAAATCTACTTTAAAGAGTTAAAAAGCAAATTTGTTTATTTGAAGACTAAGATGTTACTTAATCAAGCCATGGTATTTTCACTTGCCTCATATGCATGTGAAAGCTGGACAATGAATAAGGAAGACCAAAAAAAAAAAAAAAGGATACGTTGGAATTGTGATAGTATCAAAGAGTATTGAATATACCATGGACTGCCAAAAGAATGAACAAACCTGTCTTGGAAGAAGTATAGTGGGAATATTCCTTAGAAACAATAATTACCAGACTTTATCTCTTGTACTTTGTTCGTGTCATAAGAAGGGAAAAGTCCCTGGAGAAGGATATCATGCTGGTAGAGGATAGGCATAAAAAGTGAAGACCCTCAACAAGATGGATTGACACAGAGGCTGCAGCAATACGCTCCAACATAGCAATGATTGTGGTGATGGTGCAGTCCCAGGCAGTGTTTGGCTCTGTGTAGGTAGGGTCACTATGAGTCATAAATAACTAAAACCAAACCAAACTCACTGCCGTCCATTCGATTTCAACTCATAGTGACCCCTCCTTGGGTTTCCAAAGCAGTATCACTACGAAAGTATATGGCCCAACCTTGCTTCCCAGGAGAGACTGGTGGGTTTGAGCTGCCAGCCTTCTGGTTAGCAGTCAAATACCTTAGGCACTATTAAATAACTAGAAGGCACTTAACAAGAACAACAAATACACACCCCTGGTAACCACAAATAATCTTTGGTTTCTATATATTTGCATATTTTGTATTAGTGTGATCATACAATATTTGTCTTTTGAGAGTGACCTATTTCATTTAGTATTGTTTTCTAGATTTATCCATGTTGTACCAGGCATCAGATCTTCATTTCTGTTTATGGTTGAGAACATTCCATCATATGTGTAAACCAAACCAAAAACCAAACTCACTGCTGTCTAATCGGATCCAACTCATAGAGACCCCTCCTCGCGTTTCTGAGGCAGTATCTCTATGGAAGTAGATCGACAGATCTTCCTTCCAAGGAGTGGCTGGTGGTTCAAAACCTTCTGATTAGCAGTCAAGTGCCTTAGGCACTATGCCACCAGAGCTCTCATTATATATATATACCACACTTTGTTCACTTTTTTATCTATTGATGGACATTTCAGTTGTTTCCACATTTTGACTACTTGAAAAAGTACTTGAAATTTTGAGTAATTGAAAAATGAACATCAGTGTACAGATTTCTGCTTGCATTCCTGCTTTCACTATTGAGCATATACTTTTGACAGGAATTACTAACTTTTAAGGAGCTCTGGTGCTGTAGGACATAAGGCATTTGACTGCTAACCAGAAGGCTGGTGTTTCAAACCCACTAGCCACTCCTCAGAAGGAAGATTGGGCAATCTACTTCTGTAGTGAGACTGCTTTGGAAAACCAAGGAGGGGTCACTATGAGTCGGATCCGACTCCACGGCAATGGGTGGGTGAGATACCTAGTGAGAAAATAAATAAATAATAAATGAATGAAGGAATAAACTCCTGTATGAAGCAAAGAAATCTGAAAGAATGCATTTCAATATCGTACACATAAGCTAAATTAAATTTTACTTTTTGATAAAATATATATTATAGCTGTACCCCGAAACAGGAATAAAAGTAGTTCTGACTTGGTTGGCATGATAGGAGATGTCTTGTGCATACTTTCCTTCCAAAAAAATTTCTTCCAATTTTCCCTGAAATTTTACCATTTGAGAATCACACTCCTTGTTCTCAATTATACCATTTGGTATGGCTTTCATTATAAACACAGTTCCTTCTGAGTGATGCTATAAATGTCCTAGCTATTAAAGAATTCATTACTGTGTCATTAATTCACACAATAATTGTGAAATGTTTAATATGAGCAAGATACAGTGTTGCATAATTAAACTAAGAATTTTTTAAAAGTAATAATATAATCCTTGATTTCATTTACCTCACAGTTCACTGAGCAATAACTAAATATACTAAAGAAGGAAGAGTGAAATACACAGCATTATTGACAGCAAACATGTAATTGAGTAAAAATGAAAGAATAAAAGAAAATTCAAAGAGACTATAAAGGTACAGTACTGAAAAGTGAATGAAAAGCATAATGATTTCAAAATAGGAGGGATTTCAAAATCAATAGTCATATTCATAATTTCAGATACATAAAAGTTGACTCTTTTACCTTTGGCAAAGAGGTTGTTTTCTTTACAAATACAATTTTTCTCTGCCATTATATTGATTCGACCCTCCTTTACCTGTGTCAAGTTAACTGTTTCACTGATAAAGAAATTCAAACTCAGAGCCAATCTAGACAGTCACTAAATGTGTATTCTGTCTGGCTCTCACACATATTCTCTTTCCTTTACTCTAGATTGGACAGTGTTGATTGAGTACTCGCAGCAAAATAGGAATAGAAGGGACATTCCTCAACACACTAAAGGGCATTTATGCAAAACCAACAACCAACATTATTATCA
>NW_006921668.1:10901003-10914187 GCF_000298275.1 Orycteropus afer afer
CCAAGGAGGATATTCAAGTGGCCAACAAACATATGAAGAAATGCTCATGAGCATTAGCTATTAGAGAGATGCAAATCAAAACAACAATGAGATACCATATTGCTCCAGCACTAGTAGCAAAGTTCAACAAGACAGAAAATAACAAATGCTGGTGAGGACGTGGAGAGATTGGGACTCTCATACACTGCTGGTAGGACTGTAAAATAGTACAACCATTGTGGAAAGCAGTATGGTGATTCCTTCAAAAGTTGGAACTAGAAATACCATTTGACCCAGCCATTCCTTTACCAGGTATATATCTTAGAGAAGTGAGAGCTATGACAAGAACAGACATATGCACACCCATGTTCATCGCAACACTATTTACAATAACCAAAAGATGGAAACAACCTAAGTGACCATCAACTGAGGAATGGATAACCAAACTATGGTACATATACACAATGGAATACTATGCAATGCTAAAGAATAATATAGAATCTGCAAAACGTCACATAACATGGATGAACTTGGAGGACATTATGCTGAGTGAAATAAGTCAATTATCAAAGGACAAATATTGTATTAGTCCATTATTGTAAAAGTCATGGAAATGTTTATCTATGGAAGGAAATTTTCTTTGTTGGTTACCAGTGGTGGGAGGGGAGGGGAGGGAACATTTTTAGATAGGTAGAGATAAGTACTGATTTGGGTGAAGAGAAGGGCAATGTACCAAATGTGAGTGATCAACATGGTGGCATTGAGGAAGAGAAAGACATAGAGAGGTACTTGTGAGGTACAGAAAACAAAAATTAACCTTTTTGCACATATAGTACGGCATTGTCAGGGAAGGCAAACATGGATATATGAGTAGATAGATGGGTGGACAGATGGGTGGACAGGCTGAACTAATAGGTATGTCTATGAAGTGGGGAGTGTACCCAAGAACATGTATAGGGTTGGCAGACAACAGTCCTATAAGTTTATGTGCATGATCTGAATTCCCAGATGTATAGGAGAGCTGACAAGAGGCAAGGTGGTAGTCACTGCTTGGTCACAGCCACCAACACAGAGGGATTGAGTAGTAGAACCTGTGGGCTCAGGACAATAATCACAGGGAACATTAAGCTCAATTCACATAACATACTACACAAAACATTATTCCACCTCCTACTTTGGCAAGTAGCGACTAGGATCTTAAAAGCTTGCAAGCTGCCATCCAGATGCAACGATGGGTCTCTCCTCATCCAGAGCAAAGAAGAATGAAGAAAACCAAAAATTCATGGATACGATCAGTCCCAGCTATGGGTACACCATCCAATCTGCAGCCTATATGACTATGAGACCAGAAGAACTAGATGGTGCCTGGCTACCAATGTCAACCACTTGGAAAGGGACCTGTGTAGGAGATCCTGGATATAGAAGGAGAACAATGTGGACAAAACTCAAAATCATTTGGAGAAAAATAAAGGCGGGGGGGGGGACCAGTTTTGCTGGTCTGATAGAGCCTGGTGGAACCATTGAGACTATGGCCCCTAGCTGCCCGTCAGTTCTGGAAGTGAACCCACACTTTTGGCTTCCAGCCAAGCAAAAGACAGGCATATGAGTTGAACATTTGCCTGAGGTAGATACACTACTTGGGTAGAACAATCATGGGAGAAAGAAGGGCTGCTTATACACTGGAAGACAGCTCAGGGGGCAGGAGGGCATGGAAGAATGGACATAGAGAAGAAGTAATTATCAGGAGGAAGTGGGAGGGGAGCTGTTGCATTGTGGTAAATTGTGGTCAATGTCATGAGACAAAGTGTATTTGAACTGCTGTATGGAAAGTGAATTTGCTCTGTAAATTTTCACCCAAATCACAATTTTAAAAAAATAATAAAAATAATAATAATAAAGTGAATTGTGGGATAATATGAAGAACATCATCCATGAAGAAAGGAAAAGGTCATTAAAAAGGAAGGAAAGCAAGAAATGACCAATACAGATATCAGAAGAGACTCTGAAACTTGCCCTTGAACAGAGTAGCTAAAGCAAATAAAAAAAATTCAAGCTAAAAGAACTGAAAAGAATATTTCAAAGAGCAGGTCAAGAAGACAGAATCAATTATTATAATGAAATGTGCAAAGACCTGGAGTTAGAAAACCAAAAGGGAAGAACACATACAACATTTCTCAAGCTGAAAGAACTTAAGAAAAATTCAAGCCTTGAGCTGCAATATTGAAAGATTTTCTGGACAAAATATTGAATGATGAAGGAAACATTGAGAGAAAAAAAAAAGGAGGAATACACAGAGTCACTGTACCAAAAAGAATTGGTCCATGTTCATTTGTTTCAGGGGGTGACATATAATCAAGAACCTACGATATTGAGGAAAGAAGGCAAAGCAGTGCTGAAGGAACTGGTGAAAAACGAGGCTCCAGGGATTGAAAGAAGGACTATCCATGGAGATGTTTCAACAAATGGATGCATTGCAGGAGGCATTTATTCATCTATGCCAACAAATTTGGAAGACAGCTACCTGGCCAAATGAATGAAAGAGAACCATATTTGTACCCATTCCAAAAAAAATATGGTGCAAGGGAATGTAGAAATTATCAAACATATCATTAATATCACATGCAAGTTAAATCTTGCTGAAGCTAATTTAAAAATGGTTGCAGCAGTATATTGACAGAGAACATGCAGAAATACAGGTTGGATTCAGAAGAGGATGTGGAATGAGGGGTACCACTGCTGTTGTCCAATGGATCTTGGCTGAAAACAAAGAATGTCAGACAGATGTTTACCTTGGGTTTATTGACTCTGCAAAAGCCTTTCCTGCCGAGTGGCTGATGGCTTTGAACTGCCACCCTTCTGATTAGCAGTCAAATGCCTTAGGCACTGACCACCAGAGCTCCTTTTATGTAAGCCTAAGAGGTACTTAGATAAGTTACAACAGATATATTGTCTTTAAACCTATTTAGAAGTACTTACTTTTCTACCTCAACTTTGTCAAACATAACAAATTATGGATGACTTTGTGAATATTGGGTACGTTAGAGTGTTTAATTTTGCTCATGAGAAAATGAGCAAACCTGTGCATAGACAAGGAGGCTGTCTTTCGAACAGAGCAAGGGAATACTGCATGATTTAAAATCAGGAAGGGAGTATGTCAGAGTTGTATCCTTTCACTATACTTATTCAATCTCTATGCTGAGCAAATAATCCAACAAGCTGGACTACATGAAGAAGAATGCAGCATCAGGATTGGAGGAAGACTCATCAGCAACCTGAGATATGCAGATAATACTCTTCTTGCTTGCTGGAAGTGAAGATGACTTGAAACATTTACTGATGAAGATTAAAGACTATAGTCTGCTGTTTGTATTACACCTAAACATAAAGAAAATGAAAATCCTCACAACTGGTCAATAAGCATCATTATGATTGATGGAAAAAAGATAAAAATTGTTAAAGAGTTCATATTACTTTCTTCCACAATCAACACCAATGGAAACAGGAGTCAAGAAATGATAGGATGTATTTCACTGGGCAAATCTGCTGCAAAAAGACCTCTTTGGAGTGCTGAAGAGCAAAGATGTCTCTGTGGAGACTAAGATGTGCCTAAATCAAGCCATGGTATTTTCAATTGTCTCATATGGACATGAACGCTGGACAATGAATGAAGAAAACTGAAAAAGAGTCGATGCTTTTAATTTCTGGTGTTGGAGAAGAATACTGAAGTTACTAGAGACTGCCAGAAGAACTAACAAGTCTGTCTGGAAAAGTGCAGCCGCAATGCTCCTTGGAAGTGAAAATGATCAGACTTCGTCTCACTTACCTTGGTAATGTCTGCAGGGACCAACCATTCCTTGGAGAAGGATGTCATGAATGGCCAGTGATAAAGGGGAAGGCCTTCAAAGAGATGGATTGTCACAGTGGCTACAACAATGTGCTCAGGTACAGCAATGATTGTGAGACTGGCAAAAGATGGGGCAATGTTTCATTCTGTTGTACATAGATAGGGTCGCTATGAATTGGCGCATACTCAATAGCACCTAACAACAACAACAAAAACAAACAAATGAATTAATTATTAAGTGAATTATCTAGAGTGTGATGTAAAATCCCTCAAAAAATCTGCCCTTTTACAGAGTGGTAGAAAAGTAAGTACTTCTAAATAGATTTAAAGACAATATATCTGTTGTAACTTATCTAAGTACCTCTTAGGCTTACATAAAAGGAGCTCTGGTGGTCAGTGCCTAAGACATTTGACTGCTAATCAGAAGGGTGGCAGTTCAAAGCCATCAGCCACTCGGCAGGAAAGAAGGAAGAAAGTGGAGAAATCTGATTCCCAATGGGGGCCACTATGAGTCACAATCAACTAGATGGCAATGAGTTTTTATTTTTATTTTTTCTTTTTCCAGGAGTACAGAAAGGAGTTCTGGTGATATAGTAGTTTAAAAAGTAGGAAAAGCATGGAACAAAACTCAAAAACACAATAATGATCAGAATTACTGGTCAGATGGAATGGTGGGACCCCTAAGACTATGGCCCTGGAATACACTTCTGGCCTGGGATAAAACGTACCCCCAAGGACTGGCTCTCAGCCCAACAGTAATAATACTTACATGCAGAACACCCAACCCAGGACAATGTACCCACCTACTCTACAGAGATACATCCCAGAGCAGTTGGCCATGGGGCACCAGAAGGGCAGCATTCACATAGAGGGAAAGCTAGACAGACAGGAGTGCATAACTAAGAAGGGCACAGGGGTTGGGGTCGGTCACTGGGAAGGGAGAGGAGGAGAGTGGGTTAGGGTTGGGGATGGTAATTGGGGAGTGAAACCAAATGTACACAAACTAATGAATGTAAAACAAATTCTGCTCTATAAATTTGCACCTGAAACACAATTTAAATAATAATTTAAAAAAATAGTTAAAAGGACAATTGTTGGAATCCACCAGCTGATCTGTGGGAGGGAGATGAGGCAGTCTGCTTCCTTAAAGATTTACAGTCTTGGAAACCCTATGGGACAGTTCTACTTAGTCCTATAGGATTGTTATGAATCAGAATCAACTCAGTGATAATGCGTTGGGATAGTAGGTAGGCAAACAAATGTTTTTTTCTTGCACTGGAAGGAAGGAAGATATAATATTGAAGAGATATTAGTATGTCTTGTGAGCAGTTCAGGAGCAACTGCCAAAGATTTGCTATTAGCAAAGAGGTTTCAGGGATAAAAACTATAATAATTGCACCCTTAAAAAGGAAGCAGAAGTCTGGCTTTTTTTTTTTTTTTTTTTTTAGCAAAGAGGTTTCAGGGATAAAAACTATAATAATTGCACCCTTAAAAAGGAAGCAGAAGTCTGGCTTTTTTTTTTTTTTTTTTTAAATCAATGCTTTGCTACCTGCAATATAGTCAAAGGTGTGGCAGTTAAAAAAATTAACAAATATTGTATAAATCTGAGAGGACCAGATATTTTGTTATAATGGTAATTCTGGATACTTGTTCCTCTAAGTATAATTTTGATAGGTGAATTATCATAAAAGATTAGAAAATATAGGTTGAAAATTGTTCAGAAGCACAGTGTCCTTCTGCAAAGTAATTTCCGGTTCTTTCTATTTCTTATCTTTTTTCCATTCTTTCTCCCTTCTCTCTGGCTGTCTCTCAACTTGTTCAGTATCTTTTTAACATTAATATCACAGTACAGATATTCAAAATGCATGATACTGATGACTAAATAAGGCCCTTAAACTTGCTACTATATTCCAAAGAAAGAATTTAGGTAAAACTAAATTTAGGTAAAAAGAATTTAGGCAAACTAAACTAAATGGTTTTTATTTTTATTTTTTTATTTAAATATAGGAATTCATTGACCTGCTGTATTTATTTGACAAAAGTGATTGCCTTCATTCATAAAAAATCCTTTTTCAAATTATTGTTTATTTACTTTTTTTTTTTTTTTCCTGTAAGAACGAAGTTAAAACAGCTATAAAAGATTTCCTATTATTATTATGGAAGCTCTGGTGGCGTAGTGCCTAAGGCACTTGACTACTAACCAAAGGCTGGCGGTTCAAACCCACCAGCCACTCGTTGGAAAGAAGGTTAGGCAATTTACTTCCTTAGTGATGCTGCCTCGGAAACCAAAAGAGGGCTCGCCGACTCGATGGCAGTGATTTTGGTTTTTATTATTATTATTATTTTGTTTGTATATTTAGTTTTTGTATTGCATGAGTGAAAGCTTTGAATTGTGAACAATCCATTCTCATCAAAAAAAGCTTCTTTAAAGGTGTGGAAAAGTGGCTCTTGACTTGGTAACACCTGACAGGATGATTAGAGCTTTGAAAAGAAGTGCCAGCAGTTTAATGACTCACCCATCAATCACAATGAGATAAAATACTCCACCACTTTTAAAAATTAGCACTACATGGAATTGGGTTACTTATTGTAAAAATTATGTTTAAAAAACATTATAACATATTTATGGGCCCCTGACCTTCTTATTCATCCAGAATTTACACTGTGTGTGTTTGTTCTCACCTCTGAGATTAAGGGGTTTAAGATTGTCATAAATTAATATGTGTGTGTGTGTGTACACATATCTTTCTGCATATGTACATTTCTTAGAAATTAGGTCACACTGAGATTGACAAATATTCATATATAAAATAGAATTTACTGGTTTAACATTTGTAATTTGTATATACTAAATTTTAGGGCATTTCCATCACATTATGGAACATAACAAAGAAGGAAAAACAGAATATTTTTAGAGCCAAGGTGAATATAGGGCACATCTACTTAAAAACAGGTGGAGACTCCTTGTAGACTGAGGCAATAAACCACCTAAGAAGACAAGTGCTGCAGTCATGACAAGGAGGATCAAAACTAAGAGATCTGACATCCACTTTGTGCAAATGCAAACAGTTTCAACAGAGAATAAGTTTGCTTGTAAACATACAATATGACTGGTATAATAATTTTACCTGTTTGAAGTAGAGCTGAAACTATGATAATAATTCAGATAAAGAACAGTACATGAAAGGGTCACTTACGGTACACAGGAAAGAAAAAACAATTTTTCATTTTTAATTATAACTTTACATTATAATTAGAGAATATAGTCATTTATACAGAAAAAAGCAATAACAGAAATTTTTGGAGTGATAGAAACAAATTATGGTAAATTTAGAGATAACAATTTACCACATTATATATTAATTTGGGTTAGCCTTCCTTCTCTCTTTCATATTTTACACCCACCCACAAACCCGTCCATTTTTCTGTAACTATTTCCATGCATTATTATAAGCGTAAATGGGTCAAACTTATGAGCCCAGTTGGTATTTCATCCTAGTCCTCTGTTATTGTACCTTTACCTCCAACTGTATTCTATAAACCAGGAAGTGTTTATTAACACACTGAGTATATTGTAGAATACACAGTGACTTTACAACTCTAGGTTAATTTTGAAAAAAAAAAAAAAGTCTTTTAGTTAAATCATATAGTCTAATTGCATGTGAAGATAAATCCTAAAACATTATAGTAGGTTTTTATGCTATGTGAGAGGGTATTTCTGTCTACTGGTAAAGGCATCTCCTAATACTTAAAATATAACCTGTCAATCCACACATCTGTGGACAACTGATTTTTTACAATGGTACTTAACCTATTCAAAGGGAAAAGAATAGTCTCTTTAATGCATGGTTCTGGGACAACTAGATAGGCACATACAGAAGAATAAAGTTGGATCCACATCTCATACCATATGTGAAAATTAACTCAAAATGGATAAATGATTTAAACACAAGAAATAAGATCATACTATTCTTAGATGAAGATACAGAGATAAAGCTTCTAGATGTTGCTTTGGACAATGGTTTCTTAAATATGAGATTAAAAGCATAAACAACAATAGAGAAAAATGAATTGTACCTCATTAAAGTGGAAAAACATTTGGTTCAAAAATTTATCAGGATAATCAAGGAAGTATAGACATAATTTACAGAATAGGAGAAAATATTTGGGAACCATATATCTGATGAGAGTTTAATATCCAAAATAAATAAAGAACTCCTACAATCCAGAATACATAAAAAACTCTTACAATTCAACAACAAAAAGACAAATAACCCAGGTGGATATAAGATGGTGTCCTGCTAACACACTCCACACAAGCCCTCTATAACGGAGACCTGGAAAAACCAAGTGAAAGAGATACAAATAATAATCTTGGAACTGTGAACAACAAATAAGAGGATAAAGAATTATATTGAGTACTTATTGGAAAGGAGTCAGAGTGAGGACACTGACTGAGGAGAGAGAAGAATCAGTGTGGCCATTTTAAGGTATAGGGGCATTATATACAGAAGGGGAGAGACCAAACTTATGGAATCCACACAGGGTAGAGAAACAATTTGTACAGATCTGAATGGAGATAACATTAGCAGAACACATGCTGGATCTGGGGAAGGAAAGTGCAGGGGAAGAAATCAGATTTTCAGTGATACAGGCAACTGAGGAGCAAGGAAAGAGCCAGAGAAGGGAAAGGAAACAACTCACCATTATAAACACTTGTCATTTGTGTTGATAACCCACATGAGGGGAATGGCCTGTGGGGTGGTGATTGTAGAAGCTAGACTCAGGGTGGTTTTCCTCTTGATTAAATCTGGACAGGAGCTGGATAATCATTTGCATGCGGCCAGATCCAAGCCAATGAACTGTGATCTCCAGATCCAAGCCAATGAATTGTGACTAGAGAGGTGCAACCTCTACTCTAATAAACAGTGGTGTCTTGGAATGAACACTTTTCCTGTCCCCACCAACATGGCTAGGGAAGTCTCCCTGTCTGCCCATACACTCCCTGACCCTTAGCCACCTCATCAACAATCCAGTCACATGCCAAAATGCACACCAAGGAAACAGAGCCAGTCTGCAGTTCACGTTGCTTGCGCTTGCATCAGTTATTTAATGGAGAGGCTCACTCACACTAAGCTCGTACAACCTTTGCAGGCACAAGCTCCAGTGGATCAGTGGATCTTACTTTAGCTGCCTATTCTGAGGACTATAGTTTGGCCATAACTATAAAAACCCCTCCTCTTCGCTGTTTTATTCTCCTTTACTCTTCTTATTTGCTTTTTTCCTTTTCTTTTTTTCACTTTTTCTTCCTTTTTATTTGTTTATTCCCCATTCTTCCTCTTCTTCATTAATTTTTAGCAATCCTTCTTCTAATTCACCCCTTTTATTTTCTATTTTTTAATTTTCCATTCTTTTTTTTTTTTTTCCTGTCCCATCCAATGTGAGGAGAACATTAACTCCCCACTAGTCAGCCATATTTACTGCACCTACCACCTCACCCAATGAGTAAGCACTGCTTGTGCACAACTGGGTCAATGACAGACAGTTGGCAACACCTGCTCATCCTGCTCTCAGCTCCTCTTCATGACAGACATCCAGACCCACATTCCCACTAGTTATTCCACCCAACCAGAGATAGCCAGGAATTGCCCCAGTGCTGCCAAGCTAGTAACTAAAGAAACACTCTTGCCTCACTTGTCCATATATAGTAAAATAAAACAAAACAAAAAATCAAGATGAAATAAACCAATACATTATCAACAAATAAGAACAATAACTTCAAAATGTCTTGGAGATGACAGATAACCTCAGCTCAGACAAAGAAACAGGAAAAAATAGTGGAAGCAAGTCACCAAAATAAAGAAAAATGAAAACCAGGCTGAGGAAGAAAACGTAATAAAGCTACATGATAAGGAATTCAAAGTTCTATATATTTTTAAGAACTCAAGGAAACAAAAACAAAGGCAAGGAAAAGACAGAATTTTGAAGAAATTTTGAAGAATTTTGGGAAATAATACAAGAGAAAAAAGACAAAATAAATAGATAATTAGAAACCATACAAAAAGAGCAATTAGAAATACAGATTAACAATAAATACAGAGACAGATAACATATTGGAAAGACAAAAGTACAGTCAAATATTCTGAAGAATAGGCTAGCCCGCTACAAGACAAATTACTTGACATGAGCTTATATGAGGAAAAATCAGAGAAAAAGAATGAAGAAAACTTAAAAGTTATATGAAATGATATCAAAAGAAATAGTATATATCTGGTTAGAATTCCAGAACAAGAGGAGGATAAATAAATAAATAAATAGAAATAAAATAGAGAAAATTGCCAAAGACTTGCTAATAGAAAGCATCCCCAATACCATGAAAGACAAAAATCCACAAAGAGGACATATTCATAATAAAAATCTATGCACTCAATGAAAGAACCCCCAAATACATGACACAAACATTAACAGTGTTTAATAGAGAAATAGTCAATTCTATAATATCAGTAGGAAACTTTACCACATAACTTTCTCTGAAAAATAGAACAACTAGAAACTACTCAGAGAATATACAGAAGATCTCTACAACACAACCAACTTCTACTCATAGACATACACAGAACACTCCACCCAACTATAATGCAACACATACTCTTTTCCAGTGCATGTAGATCATTCTCCAGAATAGACCATATATTAGGCCACAGCAAGCCACAATAAATTTACATACATCAAAATGCTACAAAGCATTTTCTCAGGATCATACTGCTATAAAATTGGAAATAAATAGTAAAGATCAGACAATAAGAAATCAAATACACATACTGAATAGCAAGCACTCTCCTCAAAAACAGTTGGGTAACAGAATAAGTAACTGTGAAAAAAAAAAAAAATTCCTAGAAGCAAATGAGAATGAAAACACAATATACCAAAACTTTTGGGACATAGTGAAAGTAGTAATCAGAGGTCAATTTTTAGCAACAAATGCACAAATCAAAAAAGAAGGAAGAACCAAACCAACACCTTAAGCCAACAACTAGAAAAATAGCAACAAAATAAGTCTACAGTCTTAGAAGAAATAAAACAATAAAAATAAGAGCAGAAATTGAAGAAAAGCAGGATATAGAAAAACTCAACAAGACTAGAATTTAGTCTTCAAAAAACTTAACAAATATGACAAACCACTGGTAAATTTAACTAAGGAAAAGAATGGGAAAATGCAAATAATATGAATAAGAAATGATACGGGAGACTTCACAACTGAACCAACCAAAATAAAAAGAATAATACCAACACTATGAAGAATTATACTCCAACAAATTTGAAAACCCAGAAGTATTGGGCAAAATTCCAGAAATATACCACTTACCTAAACTAATACAGACTAAGGTAGAAAATTTGAACAGGCCATAACAAAAGAAGGACTTAAACATATCATTATTATTATTTTTTTTAAACCCTCCCAGCATGAAGTTCTGGCCCAGATGTCTTCACTGAGAATTTTACCAAACATTCAGAAAAGAGTTGACACTAATAATACTCAAACTATTCCAGAACATGGAAAATGATGGAATACTACTAAATTCATTTTATGTAGCAAACATAACACTGATACCAAAGCCACTAACAAGGAAAATTACAGATCAATATCCCTCATGCATATAGATGCAAAAATCTTCAAAAAAAAGTCTAGCCAATAGAATCCAACACTATACCCAAAAAATAATACAGCTTGAAAAAAGTGGGTATTCAAAGGAAAGTTCAACATTAAAAAAAACAATGTAATCTATCATATAAATAAAACAAAGGAAAACAACCACATGATCATATCAGTCAATTCAATCAATTTTATTTGATAAAATCCAACACCTATTCCTGATAAAAAAAAAAAAAAAAAAAAAAAACTCTCAGTAAAATAGGAATAGATGGGAAATCCCTCAACATAGTAAAGGGTATATACACAAAATCAGCAGCTAATGTTATGCTCAATGTAAAGAGACTGAAAGCATTCCCCTTATGAATGAGAACCAGACAAGGGTGCACTCTATCACTATTTCTATTCAACATTGTTTTGGAATTCCTAAGAAGGGCAATAAAGCAAGAAAGAGAAATCAGAATTGCTAGACAGAAGTAAAACTATCTCTGTTTGCAAATTATATGATGTTACAAATAGAAAACCCATCAGACCCAGCAAAAAAACTACTGGAACTAATTTAAAGATTCAGCAAAGTGGCAGGATAGAAGATCAACATAAAAATGTCAGCTGGATCCTTTATATCAACAAAAGCTCTCTGAGAAGGAATTAAGGAAAACATATCATTTAAAATAGCTATCAAGAAAGATAAAACACTTAGAAATAAATCTTACTAGGGATACAAGAGACCTATAAAAACGAAACTACAAAGACTACTACAAAAAACTATTAAGAACATACGTAAATGGAAGAACACACCACACTCAAGGATAGGAAGACTGATGTGAATATATCAGTACTACCCAAAGCAATCTATAGATTCAGTGCACTCCTGATCCAGAATTCTTTAAGGACATGGAAAAAGTTAAAAAAAAAAAATCACTTATTTTATACTTTATGTGGAAAGGAAAAAAAATCTCAGATAAGCAAAGCACTACTGAAGAAAAAGAGCAAAATAGGAGGTCTCATACTCCCAGATCTCAAAACCCACTATACAGCCATGGTAGTAAAAACAGTCTGATATTAATATAATAGACACATAAACCAGGGGAACAGAATGCAGAACCCAGAAATAGAATCAATCCACCGATTGGCTGAAAGAAATACCAGAAAGATGTTTACTTGTCTTTTATTGACCATACAAAAGCATTCAACTGTGTACATCATAAAAAATTATGTATAAAATTGAGAAGAAGGGGAATTCCAGAACACTTAACTGTGTTCATGAGAAACCTGTACATAGAGGAACCTGCATGTGGAGGAACCAGTACGTAGCGGAATCTGGACGTAGAGGAAACTGTATGCAGAGGAAATTGTACTCAGAGGAACCCGTATGTAGACTGCCATTTGAACAGAACAAGGGGATATTGCATGGTTGAAGAGCAGAAAGAGTGTGGGTCAGGGCTGTATCCTTTCCCAATCTGTACGCTGAACAAATAATCCAAGAAGCTGGTAGAAGAAGAAGAACATGACTAATTGAGGGATTTAGCAACATCGCAGGATATAAGATCAACATCCAAAAATCAGTTGGATTCCTCTACACCAGCAAAGACATTGCTGAAAAAGAAATAAGAAAATCAACACCGTTCTCAATAGCTACCAAAAAAATAAAATACTTGGGAATAAATCTTACCAGAGACACAAGAGACCTCTACAAAGAAAACTATAAAA
>NW_006921668.1:10917157-10929956 GCF_000298275.1 Orycteropus afer afer
TCACAACTGGACCAATAAGCAGCATCACAGTAAATGAAGAAAATATTGAAGTTGTCAAAGATTTCATTTTACTTGGAGCCACAATCAGCACTCACGGAAGGAGCACTCAAGATATCAGATGATGTATTGCACTGCACAAATTTGCTGCAAAAGACCTCTTTCAAGTGCTGAACAACAAAGATGTCTCATTGAAGACTAATGTGAACCTAACCCAATCCATGGTATTTTCAATTGCCTCATACACATTTGAAAGCTAGACAATGATTAATGAAGACCTAAGAACAGCTGATGTTTTTGTGAAGAATACTGAAAGTACCATGGACTGCTGAAAGAACTAACAAATCTGTCCTAGAGGAAGTGCAGCCGGAATGCTCCTTGGAAGCAAGAATGGCCAGACTTAGTCTCAACTACTTTGATCATATTATCAGAAAGGACCATTCCCTGGAGAAGGATATAATGCTTGATGAATTGGAGGGTCAGCGAAAAAGGGGAAGGCCCTGGACTAAATGGATTGACACAGTGGCTGTAATGATAGGCTCAGGTATAGCAAGGATTGTGAAGGTGCCACAGGACCAGGCAGTGTTTCCTTCTGTTGCTGTGAGTCAGAGTATTAAATGGCTTCTAACAACAAGTTAGATGGGAATATTTCAGAAGCAATTCTGTTTAATGGTGAAATTATAGACTTTATGTGATTTAGGGTACTAAGGAAAGGAAGACCATTTTTGAAACTTTTCTACTTTTGGTAAACTAATTTAGCTAGTCTCCTCTCACCCCCATCATAAATCTCTACTGATTTTCTATACTTTAGTGATTCAAATATGATCCCTTGCCTTCCTAGTTTATAATCCTTTGAATACTAAACCCCGGCTTTCAACCTCATCTTTGAAAGGTTTCGCATTAATGAACACAAAGGCATCATTTTTATCACAAAGGCTATCCATATTTTCCAATTGTCAATATTTCTTCTTTGTTTCCAAGTTCATATTCCAATCATCAGTAATTTTCAAGCATCTGGATTACATTTTTTGTCAATTTCAGACTGAAGAATTTGGTAAAAACCTTTCTTCAATTTTGATTTTAGTGATTGGTGCCTACATTTGAATAATAATAGTATTAACAATTCTTCCTTATAGGCATATGGATACTGTCCTACCACTGACAGC
Organism: Orycteropus afer afer; assembly: GCF_000298275.1. NCBI lineage: Eukaryota > Metazoa > Chordata > Mammalia > Tubulidentata > Orycteropodidae > Orycteropus > Orycteropus afer. The sequence continues at coordinate 10,918,321 of NW_006921668.1, forward strand.
ATTATACTTCAGGATAGATGTTGAAATGTTTTTTGATGATGAGTGCAATGCCATTTCTCTTCAATTTATCATTTCTAGAATAGTATCATTTCCAGAATATGACTGTTTGATTCAAAATGACTAATACCTGTGTACGTTAGAGCACAAATGCCTAGTATATCAATCTTTATCCATTCCATTTCATTTTTGACAACTTCCAATTTTCCTTGAATCGTACTTTATACATTCCATTTCTGATAATTAATGAATGTTTGCAGCTATATCTTCTCATTTTGAGTCATGCCACATTAGCAAATGAAGGTCCTCAAAGCTCTACTCCATCCAAGCCATTAAGGTCAACTCTACTTTCAGGGTGGTACTTCCTCAGTCATATTTTGAGTGACTTCCACCTTGAGTGGCTCATTTTTCACCACTAAATCAGATAAAATTTCACAGCTATTCATAAAGCTTTTCAGTGGCCTATGTTTCAGAAATGAACCACCTCCTCCTTCTTCCTAGTGTATCTTAGTCAGAAAGCCCTGCTGAAATCTGTTTACTATGAGTGATCCTGCTGGTATTTTAAATACTTGAGGCATGGCTTCCAACATCACAGCAACATGCAACAACAACAATAACAACAACAACAACAACAACAACAAACTCACTGTCTTCGAGTCAGATCTGACTCACATAGACCCTTCATTGGGTTTCTGAGGTGGTATGGCTATGAAATTAGATCATCCAACCTTCCTTGCAAGGAGTTATTGCTGGGTTTGAGCCACCAGCCTTCTGCTTAGAATTCAAATGTCTTAAGCTGTACATCACCAGAGCTCCTTGCAAGATACCACAATACAACAAACTGACAGTTGAACAGTGGTCATATTTATTATTTATTGTAAATTTACTTTTTTTTTTTTCCTGTTCTCAGCAGAGGAAAAATATGAAGGAAATAGATAGTGTGTAGGAAAGTACTTTCCTGCTGATGAAATATGTGAAAATCATATTACTTTATATGCTTATTATAAATGTCTTATTATCATTTTTTAAACAAAAATATCTGAAGGTGTGTATATTTCTCATTTTAGTTTATTTATTCTATAGTGTCTAAATTTCCATGCTGACCACAGGGGGGAAAATCCTTACAATATTATAAAGTAAAATGTAACTTGTTGTTGTTGTTGTTATGTGCCATCAAGTTGCACCCAACTCATAGCAACCCCTCCTTGGGTTTCCAAGGCAAGATCACTACAGAAGTAGATTGCCTCATCTTCCTTCTGAGAATCACATTTTTAAAGTACATTTCCAAAGCAATGAGAAAAAGGGACTAAATCTCTATAAGATATGTTCAGATATGCAAGAGGATATGGTAGCTTAGACCTATCCTTCAGATATATAAAAAAAGTTCAGGTGCTGACTTATTACAACTTTCTGTTGTTCATTTGTTGTTGTTGTTGTTATGTGCCATCGAGTCAGACCCAACTCATAAATGTCCTATAAACCAGTTGCACAGGAGTTACTTATGACTCTTGCCAATCTCTTATGTACCAGAGTAGAACTGTGCTTCATAGGGTTTGCAATGGCTGACTTTTTGGAAGTAGTTCAACAGGACTTTCTTCCAAGGTGCATCTGGGTGGACTTGAACCTCCAACCTTCCAATTATCAGTCAATCATGTTAAACATTTGCACCACTCAGGGACTACAAATAATATATTAAAAAAAAAAAAAAAAAAAAAAAAAAAAACAACTCACTGTCGTCAAATTGTTTCCAACTCATAGTGACCCCTCCTTGGGTTTCCAAGGTGGTATCTCTATAGAGGTAGCTTGCCCCATCTTCCTTCCAAGGAGTGGCTGGTGAATTTGAACCACCTTCTAGTTAGCAGTCAAGTGTCTTAAGCATTACACCATATATAGTATTTACTTACTATTGTTATTGGAGTCTAATATCCAATCATTTAATTGAAAAATTAATTTTCAGTCAGAATTTCATACATTAAACATTTCTTAAACTATTAATAAGTTTTAGGAACTTTTAAGTCTTGAAATATCACCTAAATAGATAACTCTAACACCAAACCAAACTCACTGCTGTCAAGTAGTATCTGAACAGTACTGTGGTAGTTCAGTTTATGTGTCAACTTGGCTGGGCCTGGTTGAGTGGTTGGGCAGCTCATCATCCCCATGATGAGATTGGTAATCAACTCCATGGTGGAATCTACTGGGAACAGATGAATAGCTGCCTTTGGAAATGTGGTCTGCTTCCTGTATATAAGCAGAAGCCTTGGGGAATGGTCTCTAGCTTATGGCACGCTTGGACCCTGCATGTCATTGGTCAGCAGCCTGCCATGCTCTGCCAACCTTGGGACTTAGAGTGGACTTAAATTAATGACCTGCCGTGTGGTTTGGTAACATCAGGACTGAGCCATTTTATTTGTCAACCTTGGGCTTGGCAGCCTCAGCAGCCAGAGCTGTCTGAGTGAAAAAAAGCCTCTGGCTTCAGTAGGCTGGGAGCGGGAGGCACAGGTGAAGCCCAAGGCTGAGGGGCTTCCACCCAGCCCCTGGAGCCTGGCACTTAAAGTTTCCAAATTGTAAGAATAAACTCCTATTTGTTTAAGCCATTCCATTTATGATTCCTGTCAGAGCAGTACTAGGTAACCAGAACAAATCCATAAAGAAGGCCATGAAAATAGGTTAAAAAGGATTTTAGAAGGAAGACAGGGAGAAAGAAAAGCAATGTTGGAGGAATGCCAAAGGAAATAGAAGTTCATTATTAATCAAATCACATTACATCGATGTTTATGTTTTCTATATAACTTATTCACTTAAAGTACTAATTTAAATATTTTAACAAGAATTTGTGTAATTGGAAAAATGCTATCAGTAAATTTGCTTTTATTTGAGCTCTGCCATGAATTGTAACAGAAGGCAATTCACTTATGTTCTCCGAAGATCAGCTTCCTGGTAAAAAAATCACTGCTGTGGAGTCAATTAAACTCATAGCAACCACTTCTTGGGTTTCCAAGGTGGTGTCTCTAGACTGCCCAATCATCCTTTCCAGGAGTGGCTAGTGCGTTTGAACCACCAGCCTTCTGGTTAACTGTTATACCTTAAGCATGAAGCCACCAGAGCTCCACAGCACAGTTATTTTCTAGGCTGCAAACCTAAGGTTTCCTGAATGTTAGTAACTGAGTGACCACTAGAGGCGACCAAAACTTGTGGTCTGGCACTCTCCTTTCTGCTGTATTTCATGTCTACTGGTGCAGTGCCTAGGGTATTTGACTGCTAACCAGAAGATTCATGGTTCAAACCTACCAGCCACTCCATCAAAGAAAGGGCGATCAACTTCCATAAAGATTTACCACCTTGGAAAACCAATGAGTGTCGCTATAAATCAAAACTGATTCGATGGCAGTGGATATGGTTTTCATTTTTGGTTTATACAGGGTGACTACGAGTTGAGATAGTCTCCAAGACCTTGTGCTTGGTTTGGTTTGTAAAGACATAAAAACAGAGAAATGTAAATACTTTTCATTAAATGAAACTTAAAGTGTGGCTTAATGTCAAAGTAAGTAAATATACTTGAAAGGAAAAAGGTAAGTATAAATAATAATTAATGTATTTTAAATAAATTTATAAATTAGAACAAATTCCATATTTAAAAAGTTTGATTTGGAGCTATTACACATAATTGTCCTGGCTGTGATTCCAACAGTGGCATAATGACTTCAGATCATGTGATGGAAAGATAACCAGAGGATTTAGAATCAAAATAATAGCTACCATTTATGAATGCAATGATGCAGTAAGTCATCTTCACTTTCAGCAGGCAAGGCTGTTTCATCTGCATATTCCAGGTTATCAATGAGTCTTTCTACAATTCTGAAGCCCATCTTACAGTTCACCTTCTTAAATTATTTACTCAATATATCTTGAATAAGTATGATAAAAGGATAGAACTCAGATGCTCACTTTGCAATTTTAAACTACACAGTATCACCTTATTCTATTCAAACGACTGCCTCTTAATCTATGTATAAGTTCTGCATGAGCACAATTAAGTATTCTGGAATTTCTACTCTTTACAATGTTATCCATAATTTGTTAAGATCTTCTGGTAGTGTAGTGCCTAAGACACTTGACTGCTAACCAGAGGCTGGTGGTTCAAATCCACCAGCCACTCCTAGGAAGGATGGTTGGGCAATCTACTTCTGTAGTGATACTACCGCAGAAACCCAAGGAAGGGTCGCTATGAGTTGGGTCTTGACAGCACATAACAACAACAGCAACAACACAGTCAAGTGCCTTTGCACAGTCAATAAAACACTGATAAACATCTTTCTTGCATTAGTCTATTTTTCAGCCAAGATTCATTTGACATCAGAAATTGCATCCCTGTTTCACATCCTGTTTTGAATCTGGTTTGAAATTTTGGCATTTCTCCTTCAATGTACAACAGCAGCTATTTTTTAATTATCTCCAGTAAAATTTTGTTGAAAATAAAAATGACTTGAAAGCACTTACTGATGAAGATCAAATAAAAAACTAGAGCCTATGAATGAATTACAATTACAGTAGAAATTACACTTCAAAATAAGGAAAACAAAGTCCTCATAACTGAACCAATAAGCATCATGATAGAGAAAACATTGAAATTGTGAAGGATTTCATTTTACTTGGATCAATCATCAATACCCATGGAAGCAGCAGTCAAGATATCAAATGATGTATTGCTTTGGGCATATCTGCTGCAAAAGACCGCTTTAAAATTTTAAAAAGCAAAAATGTCACGTAGATGATAAAGATACACTTGACCGCAGCCATAGATCATTTGGATCATGTTCATGAGAATGCTAGACAATGAAAAAGGAAGAGCAAAGAATTGGTGCATTTGAGTTATGATGTTGGAGAATATTGAATATCTCAAGGACTGCCAGAAAAACCAACAAAACTACCTGGGAAGAAATGCAGCCAGAAGGTTCCTTAGAAGCAAGGATGGTAAGACTTTGTCTCACTTACTTTGGACATGTTAATGGGGGCACCAATTCCTAGAGAAAGAGAATGTCTGATAAAGTAGAGGGTCAGTGAAAAAAGGAAGACCTTTATTGGAAAGAATTGACATAGTAGGTGCAACATTGGTCTTAAACATGCATACCATTGTGAGAAGAAAGGAGGTCTTGTGTTGTAGTGCCTAAAGCAGTTGACTGCTAACCAGAAGGTTGGCAAGTCAACCCACCAAGTGATCTGCAGAAGGGAGATGTGGCAATCTACTTCCATGAAGATTTACAACCTTGGAAACCTAATGGGAGTCTGTTTGATTCAGAATCTACTCTATGGCAGTGAGTGTGGTTTGTTTTTATTGTGAGAATGGTTCAGAACTGGGATTTGCTTCATTTTGTTTTGTTATACACAAGGTCATTATAAGTCAGATCTGACTTAAAGATACCTAACAACAAAAACAACACAATGCACCATGTATTATCTTAACCTATTTTTTACATGATTTCATTTAATTCAAATCTGTGTACATACACATCCATACAATGTTACACTGATTAAGTAGTATTTTTAGGAGGGACTCTGTGGAAGACTAGGAAAAAGAAGATATTTGAGTTAATCACTGGTCCTACACAGCATCACTCACTATGCTTTTGTGGAGAGTCAGCACCATGAGTTCATGTGATGTATAGTAATGATAATAATAAAACTGTTAATGCAAAAAATGGTTCTACTTGAAATAACATTAGTATTTTATATAACCTCTAATCAAATAATCATGCAATTCCACATATACAGAGTAGAATGGCTCCAGGGTTTTCAAGGCTATAACCTTTTGGTAGAAACACAAAGTTTGTTTTCCCAGGCACTTTTGAATGAGTTCAATGCTGCCAACCATTCAAGTAATAGTGGTGCACTTACCTGTTTGCCCTGTCATAAGTTAGATTAGACTCAAAAGCAGCAATAACAATCAAATGTTAACATTTAAATATTGTTATTTATGTCCATGGTTTGATTTTATTTATTTATTTAATTGTACTAGCTACAAAGTAAAACTTTAAATTTTAAAATGAAAAATTCAGAGCTGATCATAGGGAGAATGGAACAAATAAACAGTATGTATTTTAACTACAAAAGTATATTTGTTTGGGTTTGAAAAGTCATTTTATATTTATTAGAGATACTAATTCATGTGACAGGCCCCATACCCAGATACAGGAGGCAGGGGAGGAGCCAGGGACAGAGCTGTGGGAACCCAGGTAAGGGTGGGCAGACAGGCCACACATCCAAGAGGCAGGAAGTGGCAGGGAAGGAGGTGGGACAACAGAGCCACGGGATCCAGGTAAGGGGAAGTTGAGAGGTTTTGAACAGGCAAAGAAGACAAACTTGTCTGTCAGTTTGTCATTCTGTGGTAGCTTGCATGTTGTGAGGCCTGAGGCTGTACCGCCAGTGTCTCAAATGCCAGCAGGGTTGTACGTGGTGTACAGGTTTCAACACAGCTTATAGACTGAGACAGACTAGGAAAAAGGAAGAGGCCATCTAAGTCTCAACTGGCCGGGGAAAACCTTATAAATAGCAGAGAAACACTGCCTGAAACATTACTGGGAAACTTTATGAATAGCCTGGAAACATTATCCGATACAGTGCAAGAAGCCCAGCCCCTTAGGTCAGAAGGCACTCAAAATATGAGTGGGAAAGAGCAGCATCATCAGAGTAGAACCAACTTTAATGAAATGAGCAAAGAAAAGCTTTTGGGACCTCCCTTTGCTGATGTGGCATGACTCAATTTGAGGAGAAAAGCTGCCAATATCCATTACTAATCAGAACATTAGGAGCTCTGGTAGCATAGTGCCTAAAGCACTTGACTGCTAACCAGAAGGCTGGCGGTTCAAACCCACCAGCCACTCCTCGGAAGGAAGTTTGGGCATTCCTACTTCCGTAGTGATACTGCCTCAGAAACCCAAGGAGGGGTTGCTATGAGTCGGGGCTGACTCGATGGCAAATAACAACAACAACAACAACAATCAGAACATGGAATGTACTAAATATGAATATAGGAATATTGGAAGTTGTCAAAAATGATATGAAACACCTAAAGATTGATATTCTAGGCCTTCGTGAGCTGAAATGGACCAGTTTTGGCCATTTTGAATCAGACAAGCATATGATGTACTATGCTGGGAATGACAGTTTGAAGAGGAATGTCATGGCATTCATCATCCCAAAGAATGTTTGAAGATCTGTCCTAAAGTACAATTCTGTCAGTGATAGAATAATATCCATATACCTACAAGGAAGACCAGTTAATACTACAATTATTCAAATTTACACACCAACCATCAAAGCCAAAAATGAAGAAATTGAAGATTTTTATCAACTTCTGCAATCTGAAATTGACCGAACATGCAATCAAGATGTGTTAATTATCACTGGTGACTGGAATACAAAAGTTGGAAACAGAGAAGAACCATTGGTAGTTGGAAAATTTGGCCTTGCTGACAGAAATAATGCTGGAGACCACATGATAGAATTTTTCAAGACCAATGACTTATTCATTGCAAATACCTTTTTCCAACAACATAAATGGTGGCTGTACATGTGGGCATCACCAGATGGAGTACACAGAAATCAGATTGGCTACATCTGTGGCAACAGACGGTGGAAAAGTTCAATATCTTCAGCCAAAACAAGACCAGGAGCTGATTGTGGAACAGACCATCAACTGCTCATATGCAAATTCACTTGAAGTTGAAGAAAATGAAAACAAGTCCACAAGAGCCACAAGATGACCTTGCATATATCCTTCCTGAATTTAGAGACCATCTAAAGAATAAATTTGACACATTGAACACTAGTGACCAAAAACCAGAATTATGGGAGAACATCAAGAACATCATCCATGAAGAAAGCTAAAGGTCATTATAAAGACAGGAAAGGAAAAAAGAAAAATGGATGTTGGAAGAAACTCTGAATATTGTCCTTGAGTAGAGAGTAGCTAAAGCAAATGGAAGAAATGACAAGATGAAAGAGCTGAACAGAAGATTTGAAAGAGCAGCTCGAGCAGACAAATAATGAATTACTATAATGAAATGTGCAAAGACCTGGAGTTGGAAAACCAAAAGCAAAGAACACACTCGGCATTTCTCAAGCTGAAAAAGTGAGGAAAAAATTAAGCCTTGAGTTGCAATATTGAAAGATTTTATGCACAATATATTGAATGATGCAGAAAGCATCAAAAGAAGATGGAGGAGATACAGAGTCATTAAATGAACTTGTCAACGTTCATCCATTTCAGGAGGTGGCATATGATCAAGAATCAATGGTACTGAAGGAAGCAGTTGAAGCTGCACTGAAGGAATTGGTGAAAACAAAGCACCAGGAATTGATGGAATACCCATTGAGATGTTTCAACAAATGGATGCCCCACTGAAGGCACTCATTTGGTTATGCCAAGAGATTTGGAAGACAGCTACCTGGCCAACTGACTGGAAGAGATCTGTGTTTATACCCATTCCAAAGAAAGGTGATCCCACAGAATGTGGAAATTATCCAACAATATCATTAGTATCATATGCAAGTAAAATCTTACTGAAGATAATTTAAAAACAGTTGCAGCAATATATTAACAGAGAACTTCCAGAAATGCAAGGTGGATTCAGAAGAGGAGGCAGAACGAGGGATACCATTACTGATGTCAGATGGATCTTGGATCAAAGCAAAGAATACCATAAAGATGTTTACTTGTATTTTATTGACCATGCAAAAGCATTTGATTGTGTGGATCATAACAAATTATGGATAACACATTGAAAAGAATGGGAATTCCAGAACCCTTATTTGTACACATAAGGAACCTGTACATAGACCAAGAGCCTGTTGTTCAAAAAGAACAAGGGGACACTGCATGGTTCAAAATCAAGAAGGGAATGTGTCAGAGCTGTATGCTTTCACCATAATTATTCAATCTATATATCTGAGAAGCTGGACTATATGAAGAACATGTCACTAGGATTGAAGGAAGAATCATGAACAATCTGTGATATGCTGATGACACAACTTTGCTTGCTGAAAGTGAGGATGACATAAAGCACTTAACAATGAAGATTAAAAAATAACAGTCTGCAGTATGGATTGCATCTCAATATAAAGAAAACAAAAATCCTCACAACTAGACCTACAAGCAACATCACGAGAAATGGAGAAAAGATTGAAGTTGTCAAAAACTTCGCATTGCTTGCTTCTACAATTGATGCCAATGAAAGCAGTAGTCAGGGCATCAGACAATCTAAAGCACTGGGAAAATCAGCTGCAAAGGACCTCTTTCAAGTGCTGAAGAGCAAAGATATTTCCTTGAAGACTAAGATGAGCCTGACACAAGCCATGGTATTTTCAGACACCTCATATACATGTGAGAGCTGGACGATGAATAAGGAAGACTGAGGAAGAATTGATGCTTTTGAGCTGTGGTGTTGATGAAGAATGATGAAAGTACCTTGGACTGCTAAAGGAACTAACAGGTCTGTCCTGGAGGAAGTGCAGCCAGAATGCTCCTTGGAAATGAGAATGGCCAGACTTCATCTACCTACTTTGGCCATGTTGTCAGAACGGACAATGCCCTGGAGAAGGATGTCATGCTTGCAAAGGTGAACAGTCCACGAAGGAGGGGACAGCCCTCTATGAGATAGATTGATACAGTGGTTGTGGTGATGGGCTCAAGGATTGCAGAGCTGGCGCAAGACCGGGCAGTGTTTTGTTCTGCTGTGGATAGGGTCTCTAAGAGACGGAAATGACTCCACAGCACCTAATAACAACAACAATTCATGACAAGGTTTATACTAAACATAACTCTTATAAGAGAAAGTCCAAAGTGCTACCTTTTACTGGCTTTACTTGTGTGAGGACTTACAATAATGGTATCAGACAGAAAATACAATTATCCCCACTTTATACATCAGAAAACTAAGGGCTGGAGAACTTACATTATTAAATTGCTTAAAAGTAACATATTCAAATTGTAAATGTTATTGTTAAATGTTATCTTGGTACAATATGCTCTTTTATGTTGGGTCTGTTGTGAAGAATACCATTTTTATGATTCATTAACCACACTTTTATCATTTTGCTAAGCAAGCTTACAAAACTCTTTGCACCTTTTCCCACTCCCCATACTATGTTTAGGAGCTCTGGTAGCATAGTGGCTAAAAGCACTTGACTGCTAACCAGAAGGCTGGTGGTTCAAACCCACCAGCCACTCCTCGGAAGGAAGGTTGGGCAATCCTACTTCCGTAGTGATACTGCCTCGGAAACCCAAGGAGGGGTCGCTATGAGTCGGGGCCGACTCGACGGCACATAACAACAACAACAACAACATACTATGTTTAATATTTAAATCATTTTTCCCTATAATAGTTAATGCTCATGTAAACTCTGACACACAGATGTAACAAATCAGAGTGTCATTTTAGTAAAGGAGAAAGGCTTGGTTAAATAAAGGTAACAAGAAAGTGATCACATTATGAAACTAGTAGACTGATGAGGTGACTTTTCTTTGTCATCTCTTAGAGGGCTTTCATATTGTTACATTATGTGAGAGTTGATTTTCATTGAATGAAAGTGCTAAAACTATTATAATTGTGTTATCACATACTTCTCATGTTGTGTAAACCTGTGATCATACATTTTATGTGCTAACTTGACTAGACTATGGTGTCCAGTTGTTTGGTCAAGCACTAGTCCAGATAATGTTATAAAATACTTCCATGTGTTTTGGAAAAGGATAGCAATAATGGTGGCAAAACATGAAAAATGTCATCAATTTTCCTGAGCTGTCTGGTGGTGTACTGCCTAAGGCATTTGACTGCTAACCTGAAGGCTGGAAGTTCAAACCCACCAGCCACTCCTCAGAAGGAAGGTTGGGCAATCACATGGAAACCCAAGGAGGGGTCATTATGAGTCATATCCAAGTCAATGGCAGTGCGTTTTGTTTGCTTTTTGGTAAATGGGGAAGTTGTTATGTTGTTAAATGTCTTGTATATGTTTTAACAACAATAAAAGTAAATAAAATAAATGCATGAGATTAAATCAATTGTCCTTAGTTAAAAGCAGATTACCTTCCATATTTGGGTCTTATTTAATCATTTGAAGGCCTTAAGAGCAAAAAGGGAGTTTTCCTTGAGGTTTATTCTGCCTACAGAAAATAAACAGAAATCTTGCCAGAACTCTTTCACTCTTCCTGTCATCTGACCTATGGAATTTGGAACACAAGACTGCAGGATTCTCGAGCCTGTTGCTTGACCTACAGATTTTAGATTTCCTAGTTCCCACAATCAGGTGAGTCAATTCCTTAAAATATCTACCTATCTATCTATCTGATGGGGTAGTACCTAAGGCATTTGACTGCTGACAAGAAGGCTGGTGGTTCAGACCCACCAGCCACTCCTCAGAAGGAAGATTGGGCAGTCTACTTCTGTAGAGATTCTACCTCAGAAACCCAAGGAGAGGTTGCTATGAGTTTAATCGACTCCACAGGAGTAATTTGTTTTTATTTTATTTTACTTATTTTATTTTTTATTGTGATTTGGGTGAAGATTTACAGAGCAAATTCACTTTCCATACAGCAGTTCACATACACTTTGTCTCATGACATTGACCACAGTTTACCACAA
>NW_006921668.1:10934099-10950717 GCF_000298275.1 Orycteropus afer afer
TCAATTGATCCTTTAATCATTATATAATATCCTTCTTTGTCTCCTATGGTGGTTTTTGTCTTAAAGTCAATTTGATCAGAAATTAATATTGCTACACCTGCTCGCTAACAAATGCCATTTGCTTGATATATCTTTTTCCAACTTTTGATTTTTGGTCTATTTTTGTCTTTAGACTCTGAAGTGTGTCTCTTGTAGTCAGCCTATTGATTGGTTTTGTTTTCTTTTCCACTCTGCAACTCTCCATATCTTGAGTGGTGCATTTAATCCATTAACATTCAGTGTAATTATTGAGAAGTATGATTTTGTTGCTGTCATTTTGGTATGTGTTTTTTCATGGTGTCCCTGGTTTCTTTGCTCCATATCATTTTCTGTACTGAGCTTATTGTGTTTAGGAATCCTGTTATCATTTCCTTTGTTGCTGTTGTTTTAGTATTTGCTGGGTATTTGTGCTTGTCTTCTTTCTATTGTAATGTGAAGGTTTATCATTTTTCTTTGAGGTTACCCTATGATTTATACTTTTCTCCCTGAGTTTAGAACAGTCTATTCTGTCTTAACTTCTCTTAACTCTCTTAACTTCCTCACCATTTAGAAATTCTGTGACTGCACAGTCTTTTCCCTCTTTTTGTTTGTAGTTGTCCTCATTTGCCGATTGATGTCTCTGGTTCCTTGTTTACAATCTTGAGATCTCATTTTATTTTGACTATGTCCATAGCTGTGGTTTCTGGGATATGTCATCTTGTGTATTAATGTTCTGTAGATATTTGTTATTTTGGGTTTTCTGATCAAAGTACTCCCTTTAGCATCTCTTGTAAGGCTGGTCTGGTTTTAACAAATTCCCTTAGTTTCTGCTTATCTGGAAATCTCCTAATTTCACCATCATATTTGAGTGCCAATTTTGCCAGGTATATAATTCCTGGTTGAAAATTTTTCTCTTTCAGGGTTTATATATACCATTCCATTGTCTTCTCACTTGCATGGTCTCTGCTGAGAAATCAGAGCTTATTCTTACTGGTTTACCTTTGTATGTGACTTTTTGTTTTTCCCATGCTGCTCTCAGGATTCTGTCTTTGTCCTTCATTTTGGTGAGTTTAATGATAATATGTGTCAGTGATTTTCTTTTGGGGCCTATCCTTTTGGGGGTTCGCTGGACTTCCTGAATGGGTATGTTCTCCTCTTTCATCATATGGGGAAGTTCTCCTCCAGCAAATCTTGGACAATTTTCTCAGTGGTTTTATTTTTCTCTTCCTGTTCTGCAATTCCAATGGCACATAGATTATTTCTTTTGATGGTATCCCACATGAACCTTAGGCTCTCTTCATTTTGTTTTGAATTTTTTTTTTTTTTTTTTTTCCTGACTGACCCCTTTCCAAATAAGTATTCAGGTATTTGTCTTCAATCTCATTAATTCTGTCTTCCATTGCATCAGTTCTACTCCTTTGCCCTTCCAATGTGTTATCTATTTCTAACAATTTAGTATTAATCTTCTGGATTTCTATCTGTAGATTTAGAATCATTTCTAATTTTTCATGTATTTTGTCATTTTTCTTGTATTTTCTTCCAAAATTCTTCTAAGGTTTTTTCTGTGTTTTCTTTGGTCTGTCTCTCAATCCTTTGAAGACACCCAAATATAATTCTTTTGAATTCCTTATCAGAGAGTTCCAATGCTACTTCTTCCTCAGGGATGTGTTCTGGGTCTGTAACCTGTTCCCTTATTTCTACCCCTTTATCTTGCATCATTGTGTGGACTGTGATGGTCTGTTGTCTCCAAGGCATCATGGTATTGTATTAAGATCTCTGTTAATTGTTTGTGAAGAGCAGCCAAGAGTGATTCAGGCTCTTCTTGGTTGTTTTTTATCATTGGCCTGCTGGTGGAGAAGGAGGTGCTGGCTCTTGCTCATTAAGTGAAGTTGCAGGAGGTGTGGATGTACTTTTATCTTATGGGAACTGTTGTTGTCTCCCACTCAGTTAGGCAAAACTTACAATTGAATAACATCAAAGAAACTAAAAGCACATGGCCAAAACATACACCCTGAAATCACACGGGAACAATAACCCAAAAAAAGAAAAAGTGGAGAAAAGAAAAAGAAAACAGGTAAATATGCAATATCTGAGGATAGGTCAGTAAGAGAAAAAAAGGTAGAGAAGGAGAATAATGAAGAAAGAAAGCAAAAATGAGGGGGAAAAAAGCAACACTAAAACAAAACAAAAAAACCAACAAGTAATGGGGTTAATCAAGAGAGAAGAAGGAAAAAAAAAAAAAAAAAGAAGTTGTAAACTAAAACTTTTTCAGTCGTGTAGTGCCAATCCAAAGAGTTCTTGAGGTTACTGGAAAGCAGAACCTCTTCTTAAGCCCTTGGAATCTGGTAGAGCATTCTCTCTTTAGGTTGTCTCTAGGTGCTGGTTACATGTTGATTTGTTTTGACTATGTTTTATGGTTTAATATTTTGAAAAGGTCGGGGGAATACCTGTTTTATTTTATTATTGCTTCAGGTGTATTGGGTTGCTCTGCTGTTTTCTTTGAGATGGTGGAATCACTGTGTGTAGTGTGGATATGTGTTTCTGTTTTTTATACAGAAAGTTTAGAGTTTGAAGAGTGAGTTTTTATGGTAATTGGCTGAATATGGGTTCTTCTATTGAATGAGTGAAGTTATTGTCAGAGAAGTTGGGAGAAGAAGAAGGAAAGCTTGGTGTTGCTAGAGTTGGAATCTAGGGCTTTGAGCTGGGTATTATTGATGATGTATTTATTTGCAAGACCACAGCTCAACCTCAGGAAATTTCCTCTTATTAGAGGGTCACAAATTTCCACCAATTTCAGGCACACTCAAAATCCCCACCTCTGTGGCCCCACAATGCCAAAGCAGGGCTCCAAGGCAAAATTCGGGGGACTGGGTTCAGCTGCAGTTTCTTAGTTCTCTGTGCCCCATCTGCTCACAGTGGTGATGCAATCCTGCCTGACTGGTAACGGTCAGCTCTGGAGTTTGTCTGCGATACAACCCACCTGCGGCACCAAAGATGCACACAATTTTAGCTGTGGTGGAGTCGGGGGAGTACTTGCCAGTGACTTGCGGTCCTGATAACTGTGGCAAAGAAAAGTACGGTGTCTCCCAGTCTGGCCCAAGCCTGCTCTGTAATCCGCTGGGAGGGGAGGGAGGTAACCAGTGAGATCTCCACCTGAGTATCAGCAATGGTGCCCCTGTCTGGCTCTACCCTCATCACCCAAATTACCGACAAAATCAGCCACTGGAGACAAGTCTGTGCTACTGCCCGCTGGAATATGTATTGGTCGCTGGTAATCTGCTATAAGCGATCTCGTTCTTGGCTCGGGGATCTCAGGCAGCCGCCTCCACCGCGCAGACAGTGACTGCCCCAGAAAGGATTCCAATGGTCTCTCTCAGGTGCCCATTCATTTTCCAGCAGTAGCTCTTTCCTAAAATATCTCCCTGTGCCTTTCCTCCAATTCTGCTCTTCTGTGTTTGCTGCACTCTGATTCAATGAGCTGTGTTCAGAGTGCGAAAGATCTCAATTCAAACTGTTGTACCTAGTTCTTAAATTTCTTAAATCCCAGAGGGAAAAATAAACATGGTGCTCACTGGCAAGATTCCATTTTGAATCCAGGAGTAATTTGTTTTTTTCAGATCTATCTATCTATCTATTTATCTACCTATCATCTATCTATCAACTTACCTACCTATCTATCTACCTACCTATATCTTACTGATTCTATTTTGATAGAGAATTTTTTAAGACAAAGGTAATCCCTGAATCCCAAAACACAGTCTAGAAAATCAGAGTACTAGAGTCTATTTTTCTGGTATCTCTACAAATTCAACAAAGAGTTATTGTATAGATCTAGATTAAAATATCCCTTTCAGTTAAACCTTAAGTCTTATAAATACCTTAATGTTCAACACATCAAAATTTACTCTACAATATGGTCATAGTATAGAAAGTAAATTTGTTGAGAAAGTGGTTACTTCGGTTTGAGAAGTCACTGTAGGTTTTTGTGAAGAGATAACTTTTAAGTGAAGTCTTAATTGATAAGAAAGTGGCATCCAAAATAATATGATATAAGTTTTCCAGCCATAGGAACATGAACAAGGTGTGAAGAGGAGAGAACGTGGGTGCTCCAGAGAAACAAATATCTGTAGATGGAGTTAAGTAAATAAGAAGAAGAATTGAAAGAGACAAGGTCATAAAGATAGATGAAGATCAGATCCCATAGGACCTTTAAAGTCATAAGAAGATTGATTTTTAATGTAATTGCTAGATAAGTCACAAAACAGTTTATGTCAGAAAAATGACATGATTTGATTTCAGTTTTGGGAAATTACTCTGAGAGTTAATGGATGATGTTGGACCAAGAGTGGAATAAAGAGATCACTGAGTTGATATGACATTCAGGGAAAGATTGGAGCTTTTAGTAAAAGGATGGTAGACTTTACCTAGATTTTTCAGCTGTTAAACTAGAAGGAAAGTATGAGATCTTGAGAGAAATCAAGGGTGAATTGTAAGGTCAAACCAGAACTACTCAGTTGATGATGATGTCATTTATGTATCTGGGGAAGACTGACAAAAGACATTTTCTATATTATGAAGGGTCCATGATTTATAGCTAGACTAGAATATCACTACCTTCAGTACAACTGCTGCCTGCTAAACATTTACTGATATTCCCTACTGCTACCTTAATGGTTAAATGCAAATTTTGTTGTGCCCATTTTACAGTGTTTATAGCAGAGTAAAGAACAAATTTAAACACCAAAGCTATAAACTTTCCAAATATTACAAACTCAAAAGTAAATGAAAATAGAAATATAATCTTAGGTAGAGAATCTAAATGAGCTTTAATGATTGCATAAATTAGAAAATATTTAAATAATGACAGAAAGAGAAATGGGTAATTATTAGTTTTCAAAACCAGAGAGAGCTGACATAAATCACTAAATAAAAATGATAATAATATTGGACAGAAACTTTCAATTTAAAGAAATATAAGTTAGAATAAGAAGGTATAAAATGATAAGATGTGTGCACAGAGACATGTTGTTGCTGTTGTCAGGTACTGCCAAGTCAGTTCTGACTCATCGCAAACTGATGTACAATAGAACAAAAACAAGTCCTGTGCCATCCTCAATTGTTGCTATCCTTGAACCCATTGCTGCAGCTACTGTGTAAATCTATCTCATTAAGGGTCTTCTTTTTAGTTTTGCTGACACTCTACTCTACCAAGCATGATATCCCTCTTTGAGGGCTGCTCCCTTCTGATAGGACCTCTAGTGGCATAGTGTCTAATGGACTTGACTGCTAACCACAAGGCTGGCAGTTCAAACCCACCAGCCACTCCTAGGAAGGAAGACTGGGCAATCTATTTCAGTAGAGATACTGCCTCGGATACCCAAGGAGGGGTCACTATGAGTTGGAACTGATTCAACAGCAGTAAGTTTGGGTGGTTATTTCGGCCCTTCTGATAACATGACCAAAGGACAAGAGATAAAATCTGGCCTTTCTCACTTCTCAGGAGCATTCCAGCTTTACTTCTTCCAAGACAGATTATTCAGCCTTCTGGCATCCTGTTGTTGTTGTTGTTTGCCATCGAGTCGGCCCCGACTCATAGCGACCCCTCCTTGGGTTTCCGAGGCAGTATCACTACGGAAGTAGGATTGCCCAACCTTCCTTCCGAGGAGTGGCTTATGGGTTTGAACTGCCAGCCTTCTGGTGAGCAGTCAAGTGCCTTAGCCACTATGCTACCAGAGCTCCTTCTGGCATCCTGTAGTGTATTCAATGTTCTTCAACAACACCATAGTTCAAATATATCAACTTTTCTGTGGTCTTCCTTATTCATTGTCCAGCTTTCACAAACATATGAGCCTATTGAAAACATCATGGCTTGGGTCAGGTGTACCTTGGATTTCAAAGTGACATCTTTTCTCCTCCTTAATACATTAAAGAAATCTTTTGTGGTAGATTTGCCCAATGCAATCTGTCATTTTATTTCTTGACTGTCTACCATGGGCATTGGTAGTAGATCCAATTAAAATGAAATCCTTGACAATTTCAATCTTTTCTCCATTTATCATGATGTTATTTTTTTGTGGTACACTTGTGAAGATTTTTGTTTTCTTTATTTTGTTGTATAATGCATACTGAAGATTGTAGTCCTTTATCTTCATCAGTGGTGCTTCCAGTCTTCTTTACTTTCAAGAAGCAAAGTTGTATCATCTGCATATCTCAGATTCTTAATGATTCTTCCTTCACTCCTCATGTTCCATTTTCCTTCATGTAGTCCAACTTCAGGGATTGTTTACTCAGTGTAGAGATTGAATACGTATAGGAAAATGGTACAACCCTGACACACACCTTTCCTGATTTTAAACCATGAAGAATCCCCTTATTCTATGAGAAGTACAGCCTCTTAGTCTATGTTCTGGTTCCTTGAAAGTACAATTAAGTGTTAAGGAATTCCTTTTCTTCACAATGTTGTTAATAAACTGTTACAATCCACACAGTCAAATACCTTTACATAATAAATAAAAAGCAAACAAAACATCTTTCTGGTATTCTTTACTTTCAGCCAAGATCTATCTGACATCGGCAATGATATCCCTTTTTCCCCTTTTCTTCTGAATCTGCCTCAAATTGTTGGCATTTCTTGCTATATGCACTACTGAATTCATTTTTTAAATTGTTTTTACTTGCTTTAATGATATTGTTTGATAATTTCCACATTCTGTTGGATCACTTTTCTTTGGAATAAGGACAAATATGATTCTCTTTCAGTCTATTGGCAAAGTACCTGTTCTCCAATTTCATAGACACATATAAAAGGTGCATGAAAAGTCCAAGAGTAGGACTAATTTAGAGATTTTAGATTTATGTTGTTAATTCTAAAGAATATATCACAGGTTTTCTATTATGATATTTAATAAAAACTGAGAGAAAAACAAAAAGCACTCTTCAATCACATTTGTTCTAACCACAAATCTATTATGTAAGTAACTTTAACATAAGGTCTATTCTTGTAATACAAAAACAAACAAACAAACAAACAAACAAACAAAAAAAAAACTGTCCCTGAGAATCAACATGGAAAGCTCACTGAACAGATTAAAGAAAAGGAAATCTTCTGGAAGTGATAATTAAATCCTTAAATAAAAGGGTATCATTGCATTAAACAAGATTTGTATAGAAAACTAGAAATAGTTGAGTGCCAGACAATTGTAAACATTCACCTTCTAAAGATAGGACAGCTAAATGACTGATCAAATTACCAGATCTATTTCTCATGTATATTTTAATCATCAAACACAACAACAAAAAAAAAAAAAAGAAAGAAAAAAGAAGATAGAAGTAGAATTGGAACCAACATGTCGTAGTGTAAGTTTAACTGAATTGCATTGAGCCTCTTCGAATAGAACTGCATTGAACAAAGTTGAATAGATGAATTTATTTTGAATAGCAGCCTGCATAAGAGAATAGCTGAGTGATTAGCCAGGACACTTATATAAAAAAGCTAAAAATGTGAGATTGTTGTAGAGTGAGTGGAAAAATAAAATGAAATTTAACTTTAACTTTAAGCAGGAATTAAATATTAAGATTTCTATGATAATTAGAAAAGCAAAATAAATAAATAAATAAATAAAAAGCTACTCAAAGAGAAGGAAAAACAAGTTCATAGAAATTTCATGTGAATAGTTGCCAGAAATAATAGGAAAAAAAAAAAAGGATGAAAAAAGAAACAGGAATGAAAATTATAGGAATAGAAAATTCTGTTGAAAAATACATTAAAGACTTTTTGATTTAGTATTTTCTAATTCATGGGAAAAAAGAAAAATGAAGGCGCTTTCATTTCTTCTAAAGATAATTGACTGTGATTCTCACACTGCATTCACAATTCACATGTGAAGGAATTGTCCATTAATTAATGGCTCCTAAGTAATTGTAGGGTGTCTCTCAGTGATTGCATTGAGAGTGACAATGTGTTGAATTAGTTCTTCATTGTTGCATGCACATTATGTTACCAGACATAAAGAGTGAGAACTATGGAATGTGACATTTAGCTGTGTCTTCATCAGATTTAACAAAGAGTAAAACATAGATAATCCCAGAGGTCCACTGTGAATAAGAATATTCCTAAATGGAGTTGTTGTTGTTGTTGTTGTTATGTGCCGTCGAGTCAGACCTGACTCATAGCGACCCCTCCTTGGGTTTCCGAGGCAGTATCACTACGGAAGTAGGATTGCCCAACCTTCCTTCCGAGGAGTGGCTAGTGGGTTTGAACCGCCAGCCGTCTGGTTAGCAGTCAAGTGCCTTAGCCACTATGCTACCAGAGCTCCTAAATGGAGTAGTCATTCATTTTAACAACATCAATATATAGCAAACTATACCCATTAGGTAAACCTTACTGCTTTACCAAAATAACTCCTTAAAATGGAGTACAGCTGCTTTTTAAAATACTACTTTTTGTGACAATTAGCTTTGTCTGCCTCTTAGTTCTATGTAATTTGCATATTATAAAACACTTAATCTGGAAACCTCATACAACTGTGTGCTGGAGCTGGGTTATGCCACCTTGAGAGAGTAATTGCATGCATCTCGTGCCATCTCCGCTTCCAGTGACTTTACTTGGTAGCTTGAAATTACTCATGGTATTAGTATTTACACCTTAGAAAACATCAAAGCTATATGTCAGGGCTCTTTCTCATCCCCAAGTTCAATTATTAAACATTTGCCAGCATACCACTGCCAAATGAACTTGAGGTAAATAAAAGTCAGCAGAAGTGATATATGAATCTGTGTCTCTGTCTTACACCCTCTTTGCTTACCAAAGTGTGGTGATAATGGTCATGAATGGCATTTTTGTTGCTTTCAAGTTTTGGCAACTGTGGTAGAGAAACATTATGGAGTCTGCTTAAAGTAAAATAAGTTTGTTGAGGGTCATGAATGGTCTGGGCTAGAGAGATGTCCAAATTAACAGAGTGAAGATGGCTGATGGCTGGACAAAGAGGAAGAAAATATTTTTTTGTACAGTTGGAGCAGGAGCTAAATGTTACAGAATCATAATTGGCTGAAAGACCATCAGGAGAGTAAAAGGTGGGATATCTAAGAACAGGGACTTAGCAGGGGTGGGTGAATAGCATATACATGAGATTACATGATTGTTTGTTGTTGTTATTGTTAGGTGCTTTAGAATCATCTCTGACTCATAGCGAGCCTATGCACAGCAGAAGGAAACACCACTTGGTCCAGTGCCAGCTCTACAATCCTTGCTATACATGAGCCCATTGCCACAACCACTGTGTCAGTCCATCTCTTTGAGGGCTTTCCCCTCTTTTGTCAGCCCTCCACCTTAAGCATGACATGCTTCTTCAGAGAATGGTCCCTTCTGACAACATGACCAATTTAAGTGAAATGAACTCAGGCCATTCTCACTTCCAAGGAGCATTCCAGCTGCACTTCCTCCAGGACAGATTTGTTCATTCTTTTAGCAGTCTATAGTACTTTCAGCACTCTTCTCCAGCACCACAACTCAAAAGCATCAACTCTTTTTTGGTCTTCCTTATTCATTGTCCAGCTCTCACGTGCATGTGAGGCAATTGAAAATACCATGGCTTGTGTCAGCATACCTTAGTCCTTAAGGAGACGACTTTGTTCTTCAGCACTCAAAAGATGTCCTTTGCAGCCTATTTGTCCAGTGCTGGAGCTCTGGTAGCTTAGTGCCTAAGGCCTGTGACTGCTAACCAGAAGGTTGGCAGTTCAAACCCGCCACTCCTCAGAAGGAAGGTTGGGCAATCTACTTTCATAGTGATACTGCCTCAGAAACCCAAGGAGGGGTCATTATGAGTCAGAACCCACTCCACAGCATGAGTTTAAGGTATGTCATTTGATGTCCTCATTGCTGCTTCCATCAGCGTCAATTGTAGAACCAAACAATGTGAAATCTTTGACAACTTCTATCTTTTCTCCATTTATCATGATGCTGCTTATAGGTCTAGTAGTGAGAATTTTTGTTTTCTTTATATTGAGATGTAATCCATACTGCAGACTGTATTCTTCAATCTTCATCAATAAGTGGTTCAAGTCATCCTCACTTTCAGCAAGGAAAGTTGTGTCATCAGTGTATCGCAGGTTGTTAATGAGTCTTCCTCCAATTCTGATGCCACGTTCTTCTTCATATAGTCCAGTTTATCAGATTATTTGCTCAGCATACACTTAAATAACTATGGCGAAAGGATACAATCCTGATGCACTCCATTCTTGATTTTAAACCATACAGTGTCCCCTTGTTCTGTTCAAACAACAGCCTCCTGGTCTATGTATAGGTTTCTTTATGAGTACAATTATGTGTTCTGGAATCCCCATTCTTCTCAATGTTATCCACAATGTGCTATGATCCACAAAATCAACTGTTTTGCTTAGTCAATAAAACACAAGTAAACATTTTTCTGGTATTCTTTGTTTTGACCCAAGATCCATCTGACATCAGCAATGATATTCCTTGATCCATGTCCTTTTCTGAATCCAGCTTGCATTTCTGCAAGTTCTCTATCAATAAACTGCTGTAACCATTTTTTAATTATCTTCAATAAGATTTTACTTGCATGTGGTATCAATGGTATTGTTCAATAATTTCCACATTCTGTGGGATCACCTTTCTTTGGAATGGGATCTCTTCCAGTCAGTTGGCCTGGTAGCTGTCTTCCAAATCTCTTGGCATAACCAAGTGAGCACCTCCAGTAGGGCATCTGTATGTTGAAACATCTCTATGAGTATTCCGTCAATTCTTGGAGCGTGGTTCTTTGCCAATTCTTTCAGTGCAGCCTCAACTTCTTCCTTCATTACCACTGGTTCTTGAACATATGTCACCTCCTGAAATGGATGATTGACCAGTTCTTTTTGGTACAGTGACTCTGTGGATTCCTTGCATCCTCTTTTGATACTTCTTGCATCATTCAATAATTTGCCCATAGAATCTTTTAAGATTAACTATATATTATATATTATTATGTTGTTGTTGTTGTTGTGTACCGTCGAGTCACACCTGACTCATAGTGACCCCTCCTTGGGTTTCCGAGGCAGTATCACTACGGAAGTAGGATTGCCCAACCTTCCTTCCGAGGAGTGGCTGGTGGGTATATATTATTATAGATAATAATATTAACTCGAGGTTTAAATATTTTCCTCAGTTCTTTCAGCTTGAGAAATGCAGAATGAGTTCTTCCCTTTTGGTTTTTTAACTCCAACTCTTGGCACATTTCATTATAGTAATTGGCTTTATCTGCTTGAGCTGCTCTTTGAAATCTTCTGTCCAGCTATTTTATCTTGTCATTCTTTCCATTTGCTTTAGCTACTGTCCACTCAAGGGCAAGTTTCAGAGTCTCTTGTGACATCCATTTTTGTCTTTTCTTCCTTTCTTATCTTTTTAATGACCTTTTGCTTTCTTCATGGATGATGTTCTTGATGTTCTCCCATAATTCTTCTGGTTTTTGGTCATTGATGTTCAGTGCATCAAAACTATTTCTTTAGATGTTCTCTAAATTCAGGAGGGATATATTCAAGGTCATATTGTGGCTCTCGTGGACTTGTTAATTGTCTTCAATTTCAAGTTGAACTTGCATATGAGCAGTTGATGGTCTGTTCCACAATCAGATCTGGGCCTTGTTTTGGCTAAATATATTGAGCTCTTCCATGGCCTCTTGCCACAGATGTAGTCAATTTGATTCCTGTGTACTCCATCTGGCGATGTCCACATGTATAGCCACAATTTGTGTTGTTGAAAAAAGGTATTTGCAATGAATAAGTCGTTGGTCTTGCAAAATTCTATCATATAATCTCCAGCGTTATTTCTGTCACCAGGGCCAAATTTTCCAACTACCGATGGTTCTTCTTCCTTTCCAACTTTTGCATTCCAGTCACCAGTGATAGTTAACACATCTTGATTGCATGTTCTGTCAATTTCAGACTGCAGAAGTTGATAAAAATCTTCAATTTCTTCATCTTTGGCTTTAGTGGTTGATGGGTAAATTTGAATAATTGCAGTATTAAATGATCTTCTTTGTAGGTGTGTGGATATTATTCTATCACTGACAGCATTATACTTCAGGACAGATCTTGAAACAGCCTTTGAGATGATGAATGCCATGCTGTTCCTCTTCAAACTGTCATTCCCAGTATAGTAGATCATATAGTCATCTGATTCAAAATGGCAAAAACCAGTCCATTTCAACTCACTAATGCCTAGGATATCAATCTTTATGGGTTCCATTTCATTTTTTGACAATTTCCAGTTATCCTAGATTCATGCTTTGTACATTCCATGTTCCAATTATTAATGGATTCTTGCAGTTATTTCTCCTCAATTTGAGTCATACCATGTCAGCAAATGGAGGTCCCAAAAGCTTTACTCTGTCCATATCATTAAGGCTGATTCTACTCTGATGACGCAGCTCTTTCCCAGTCATATTTTGAGTGCCTTCCAACCTAGGGATTCCTCTTCCTACACTGTATCAGACAATGTTTCTGGGCTATTCATAAACTTGCCTAGTAATGTATCAGACAGTGTTTCTCTGCTATTCATAAGGTTTTTCCCTGGCCAATTCTTTGAGATATGGATGGCCTTGTACTTCTTCCTAGTCAGTCTCAATCTAAGCTGTGTTGAAACCTGTGTACCATGTGCAACCCCACTGGCATTTGAAACATCAGTGGCACAGCCTCACTCCTCACAGCAATGTTCAAGCCACCACAGTATGACAAACTGACATACAAATTCATCTCCCTTAGCTGATTGAAACATCTTTACCCTCTCCTTACCTGGATCCTACTGCTCCTCCTCCTTATCTTACTGCTTTGTCTTCCCCAGTGTTCCTTCCCTTTCCTGTCTCTGTGTTTGGGCCTGACTCCCTTCCCCTTACCTGGATCCTGGCGCTTGTCATACCCAGTGTTCCCTCCCTTTCCTGATTGGTTAAGGGTAAATAATTGCAAGTTTTCATACTTTTCACTTTATTACAGGATGGTCCCAGGACAGTGGCAAGACAGATTTTCAGTTAACCTACTATAGAAATTGTGTTCTCAATCATATCTGTTTCTGGAAGTCCATTGTAAAGATTCATCTTTAATGCTGTTCATCAATAGCTTTTGGGTAAAAGCTATCATATTTTGCATATGTTTAATGAAAGATGAAAGACCCTGTGGAAAAGGTGTGATATTCAGTACCAGCCAAACCTCAGAGAAAAATAATATCTCCTTTAGTGTATATGGTTATTTAGGTCAGCATCAAGGTTAGAGAACTGCTATTAGAAAAGGCAGTTTTTTAAAATTCAACATGCAGTTAAGACTAATGTCAAGACTTTTAAATGGATTTAAGGCTCCACTTTCAGACTGATCTATCATACACTCTGAGTGCTTCTGATGTTAAGCTCTTATACACATTTATGAATATAGATATTATAAGCATTTGTGGGCAGGTTTTTGTGTGGACATATCTTCAACTTATTTGGATAAATACCTAAACACAATTGTTGGGTTATGTGGTAAATCTATGTGTAAATTTGCAAGAAACTTCCAGATTGTCCTCCAAAGCAATGGTAGCATTTTGCATTTCCACCAGCAATTAATGAGAATTACTGTTGCTCCACATTCTTGACAGCATTTGGTGTTATCATTTTAGCTTTTCTGAGGAATCCTTGTGGTGCAATTGCTAAGTGCTTAGCTGCTGACAAACCTACCTAGCAACACTGCTCCTGTGAAAATTACAACCTAGAAATCTCTAAGGGGCAGTTCTATTCTGTTACACAGGATCATTGTGAATTGAAAATTGACTTGCACCACCTAGGAATACTAACTACAATAGTTGTGTAGTGCTATTTCATTGTTGAACTTTTTTTTCATATGCTTATATATCATCTATATATCTTTTTTCATGAGGTATCTGTTAAAATATTCTGCCCATTAGTGAAATCATTTTTTTTGTTGTTGAATTTTAAGAGCACTTTATGCCTCGTATGCAAGTCCTTATCAGATACAGATTTTGCAAATATTTCCTTCCAGTCTGTAGCATGCTTTTCATTTCCCTAAGTTCTTCAATTTT
Source organism: Orycteropus afer afer (assembly GCF_000298275.1). Taxonomy (NCBI): domain Eukaryota; kingdom Metazoa; phylum Chordata; class Mammalia; order Tubulidentata; family Orycteropodidae; genus Orycteropus; species Orycteropus afer. Next base: position 10,948,183 of record NW_006921668.1, read on the forward strand.
CAGATAATATAATAAAAAAATAGTTTAAAATGAAGCATATGTGGTGTAAAAGTATTGTAACTTAATTTTAATATGAAGTATAATATATCACACAATATATGATCAATCAATGAATGCAAGATTCAGTATGTTGAATTTCTCTAATGGTTAATTGTAAAATCATGTCCACAGTATGAAATTAATTTGGCATTTTAAGAAATATTCCTGAGTATCCAATTTACTTGTAGACATAATGCTCTTCTTACTCTTTTACTCTTTGTTTTTGCAGTTAATTCTTAGGGGAATAATGATAGAATTGACTGCTCATAACAACATCAAATTGGAAGGTATATTAGTGTCCTAGAAAAGTAATGAGCATATTTTCTGTATCTATGTCAAAAAATGGAAGATAAAACAAGGCAAAAATAGTATAATACTTGGCTGATTATTGTGATAGTACTGATTGGACAATAGATCATATTTAAAATATGAAATATAAGAGTGACCTTCAATTTACTTTTAAAGGTTAAGAATAGGCTCTTATTTTATTAAGGGATCTGCAGGACAAATCTTGAGTATGATCTAATAGAAATTGTTTTTGTTTTTTGCTAGTTGTGCAATTTGTATTGGTTTTCCTACAGTTTATAGAGAAGAGTTTTCTGAAATTTTATTTAATAAAAATTAGTATTTGTGAATGACCCTTTTTAAAGAAGTCTTCTATGAAAGTTCTCTACCACTTTTAAGTTTAGCAGAGACCCTAATATTTTTGTATATGAGTTAGATATGAGTAAAGAAAATAGAAAAATTTTAAGTATTTACCACAGAAAAGAATTTATTAATGTAGTAACAAACATTATTGGAAGGTTTCAAAAAATAGACGTTAGTATGTGATGGGGGGGTCATCCTGAGTTTAGGAAGCTTTAGTTGTCACAAAGAAGTCAGGAAATTCAATAAATCTTACCTACTTCATCACTACTTCATAGCTGTTCTGTGAACCAGACACTGAAATGTGGCATCACCTATTGGGAACTGATCATCACCCGTTACTACTACTTTTGGATAAAAATTGGTCTTTGACTCCCATCTGCCTACTAATTCTCTCTGGAGAGTATCGTTTGATAAGATTCAAATGGAATTCATAAGATATGAACAAATGAGTCTGGGAAATAAAATTGTTAGCACTGAGACAATGGGTAGAGATCAGGGAAGATTAAAAAAAAGATGAAAATAGGTATTGAGTTTGATTTTTGGCCCACTGATAAATTACCATAAATTGAAATAACATTATTTCTAATTATCTATTTTCTTCTCTTCTTCTTTTTTTTCCTCAGAACTGAAGTTTACAACTCTATACTGAATGAACGAATGAAGAAAGAAAGGGACAAAAAGGAAAGAAGTGTAGAAGGGAGAAAGGAAAAAAAAGAAGGGCACAATTAATAAATCTTATATGCCAGAAATTAGTTTGAAATTTTACATGTATTATTTCCTTGTTCTACTGAAATTGTTTCAAATCATCACTCCTCTCTATGTATTAATGCTCACGTCGTCTTAGGCAAAGGCTGTATCTCAAAACAACAACAACAACAACAACACAATACCTAGAGGTTTCTCAAATTTCACATCATTCTCACAATGGTCCAACATGATTTGTGTTTCTTCTCATTTGCCACTCTACCTCATCTTACCAGAATTTTTTTCCCCCTCACATTTTATGATACTATCCATTGCCCTTTTTCATTCCTTCTTCTTCAGGAATTTTGTTCCATGAGACAGCTCTGTGCATATTGTATTTTCAAATGATTGCTTATTGATTCTCTTGCCTTAGTTTAAAAATATGTCAAAGATTATTCTATCTTGAAATAATTCTCTCTCTTTCTTATGTCTGACTTTAGCTTAAACACACAAACAAAAAAACATTGTTATTGATAACTGATCCTGACTTATGGAACTCCCATGTGTTACTTCCTTCTTGATAGCTAGGTTTTTTTTTAGGAACATTTCTGGAAATATTTGTGTCTATCTATTTAATCTTCAGCTATGGAAAACTAGTTACTGCTTCACTAAATATAAACCTACACCTTCAGATGTAACCAGTGGCATCCCATCATTTTTTAATGTAGTGGTAAATTAGTTTTTATTTGATGTCATTTGTTTTACTTGCATTTTTATTACAACACATGTTATTCCTTCATTCAATAGATATTCTTTCAATACTTCTTATCAAGGCACTCTTCAGATTTTGGGCATACAGAAATGAATATAAAAATGAAAATTCTTTGTTAACACAGGTATTATGAATCAAATTGTGTCCAGAAAAAATATGTGTTGTAAATTCTAACCCTTATATTTGTAGAAAATATGGCCCTGGTGAATGAAATGACACAGAGATCACATGATAAAATTTTGAAAGGCCAATGACTTATTCGTTGCAAATACCTTTTATCAACAGTATAAATGGCAGCTACACACATAGATTTCATGAAATGGAATATGTTGTTGTTGTTGTTATGTGCCGTCGAGTCGGCCCCGACTCATAGCGACCCCTCCTTGGGTTTC
>NW_006921668.1:10950817-10952101 GCF_000298275.1 Orycteropus afer afer
ACCATTGTGGAAAGCAGTATGGCGATTCCTTCAAAAGTTGGAACTAGAAATACCATTTGACCCAGCCATTCCATTACTAAGTATATATCCTAAAGAAGTGAGAGCCATGGCAAGAATAGACATATGCACACCCATGTTCATCACAGCACTATTTACAATAGCCAAAAGATGGAAACAACCTAGGTTTTCATCAACTGAGGAATGGATAACCAAACTTTTGTACATACACACAATGGAATACTATGCAAAACTAAATAATAATGTAGAATCTGCAAAACACCACATAATGTGGATGAACTTGGAGGACATTATGCTGAGTGAAATAAGTCAATCACAAAAGGAAACATACTCTATTAGTCCGTTATTGTAAAAGTCAAGGAAAGGTTTATCTATGGAAGGAAATTTTCGTTGTTGGTTACTAGGAGTGGGAGGTGAGAGGAGGGAACACTGTTAGATAGGTAGAGATAAGTATTGATTTGGGTGAAGAGAAGGGCAATGTACCAAACATGAATGATCAACATGGTGGCATTGAGGAAGAGAAAGACATAGAGAGGTACATGGGAGATACAGACAACAAAGATAAATCCTTTTGCACACACGTACTACATTTTCAGTGAAGGCAAATGTGGGTATACAAGTGGAAAGATGGGTGGACAGGCTGAAATATTAGGTATGTCTATGAAGTCTATGTGTACCCAAGACCATGTATAGGGCTCGCAGACAATGGTCCTAGAAGTGTATTTGTATGATTTGAATTCCCAAGTGTAGAGTAGAGCTGACAAGGGACAAGTTTGTAGTCACTTCTTGGTCACAGCCAGCTACCCAGAGGGAGCGAGTAGTTGAGCCTGTGGGGACATCAAGCTCAACTGAAGTACTATACTATGCAAATCATTGTTCCACCTTCTACTTTGGTGAGTAGTGACTGGGATCTTAAAAGCTTGCAAGCAGCCATCTAGATGCAACGATGGGTGTCTCCTTGTCCAGAGCAAAGAAGAATGAGGAAAACCAAAGATTCATGAAAAGAATTAGTCCTAGTGACTGGTACACCATGAGTTCCACAGTCTATGCATCTATGAGACCAGGAGAACTAGATGGTGTCCGGCTACCACTGTCAACCACTCAGAGGGGGATCTATGTAGGAGATCCTGGATAGAGAGGGAGAACAATGTGAAACAAAACTCAAAATCACTTGGGGGAGAAAAAAAGGAGGGAGTACCAGATTTGCTGGTCTGAGAGGAAATACTGAGACTATGGCCCCTAGCTGCTCTTCAGGTCTGGAATTGA
>NW_006921668.1:10952201-10956448 GCF_000298275.1 Orycteropus afer afer
AGCAGTCAAGTGCTTTAGCCACTATGCTACCAGAGCTCCTGAAATGGAATATACAGGAATTAAATCAACTTCATCTGTGGAAGGGATGATGGAGAAATTCAATACCATCAATCAAAACAAAGCCAGGAGCTGATTGTGGAATAGAACATCAATTGCTTACATGCAAATTCAAGTTGAAGATGAAGAAAATTAAAACAAGTCATTGGGAGCCAAAATATAACTTTGATTATATCCCACCTGAACTTAGAGACCAATTGAAGGATATTTTTGACACATTGAACACCCATGACTGAAGACCAGAAGAGTTGCGAGAAGACTTCAAAAACATTATACATAAAGAGAGAAAGGGTCATTAAAACATCAGGAAAGGAAGAAAAGACCAAAACGGATGTCAGAAGAGACTGAAACTTGGTCTTAAATAGAGAGTAGCTAAAGCAAATGGGAGAAATAATGAAATACAAGAGTTGAGCAGAAGATTCCAAAGGGCAACTTAGGAAGACAAAGTAAAGTATTATAATAAAATGTGCAAAGACATAGTAAATGAAAAAAGAACACACTAAGCATTTCCAAAGCTGAGAGAACTGAAGAAAAAAAATCAACCCTCAAATTGCAATACAGAAAGATTCTATGGGCAAAATATTGAATGATTCAGGAAACAAAAAAAAAAAAAAAAAAATGGAGGGAATATACGGAGTCACTGTACTAAAAAGAATTGGCTGACATTCAACCATTGCGGTATATAACATATGAACAAAAACAAATGGTATTGAAGGAAGGAATAAAGCTGGACTGAAGGAATTGTTGAAAAACAAGGTTCCAAGAATTGATGGAATACCCACTCAGATGGGTTTCAACAAATGGACACAGTAGTGGAGGTAGTTACTTGCTTATGCCAAGAAATTTGAAAGACATCTACCTGCCCAACCAAATGAAAGAGATCAATATTTGTGCCGGTTCTAAAGAAACACGAACCAACCGAGTGTAGAAATTATCAAACAGTATCTTCAATATCACATTCAAGTAAAAGTATTCTGAAGATAATTAAAAAATGATTGCAGCAGTATATTGATGGGGAATTGCCAGAAATTCAAGGTAGATTCAGAAAGAATATAAAATGAGGGTTTTTATTGCTAATATCAGATGGATCTTGGCTGAAAGCAAAGCGTATCAGAAAAATGTTTATCTGTGTTTTATTGACTATGCAAAAGCATTCAACTTTGTGGACCATAACAAATTATGGATAATATTGAGAAGTACAGACATTCCAGAATACCTAATTTTGCTATGAGAAACTTGTACATAGACCAAAAGATTGTTGCTTGAACAGAACAAGGGAATCCTTCATGGTTTAAAAATCAGTAAAGGTGTAGATCAGGGTTGTATCCTTTCACCATATTTTTTCAATCTGTATGCTTTGCAAATAATCTGAGAAGCTAGACTATATGAAGAAGAACATGGCATCAGAACTGAAGGAAGACACCTTAACCCTGACAATATGCAGAAGACAGAAGGTTGCTTGCTGAAAGTGAAAATGATTTGAAACATTTATTGATGAAGATCAAAGGCTGAAGTCTTCAGTATGGAGTATATCTCAACATAAGGAAAATGAAAATCCTCACATCTGGACCAATAAGGAACATTATATTAAATAGAGAAAAGACTGAGATAGTCAGGGATTTCATTTAACTTGGGTCAGCAATCAACACCCACAGAAGCAGCAGTCAAGAAATCAAACCTTATATTGGACTGCTAAAATCTGCTGCAAATGACCTCTTTAAAGTGTTAAGGAGCAAATGTGTCACTTTGGAGAAGAAAGTGTGCCAGACCCAAACCATGGTATTTTCAGTAGCTGCATAGGCATGAGACAGCTGGACAATAAATAAGGAAGACCGAGGGAAAACTGATGCATTTGAATTGTGGTGCTCACAGAGAGTATTGAAAACACCATGAACTACCAGTAAATGAACAAATCTATCCTGGAAGAAGTGCAGCCAAAATGCACCTTAAAAGTGAGAATGACCATACTTAGTTTCACCTACTGTGGTCATGTTGCATAAAGGACTAGTCCTTGGAGAAGTTTACTGTGTTTAGTAAAGTAAAGGGTCAGCAAAAAAAGAGGAAGACCTTTGAATAGATGAATTGACACAGTGGCTGCAATGATGGGCTCAAACATAGGAAGGATTGTTAAAATGGAACAGGACCAGGATGTGTTTCCTTTTGTGGTATGTAGTAGAGTCACTGAGATGGAGTCTACTTGATGACACCTACCAACAAGAACTACACTTGTAGATGTAAACCCAGATGGGAATAGGTTTTGTTTGTTATATTGATGAGGTCATGTTAATGTAGGGTGTTTTAAGCCAATAACTTTTAAGATAAAAGAGTAGATTATGTAAAGAAGCAAGCAAGTACAAAAATTAGGTAAGACACATGACACCTGAAGATCACCAAGGAACCAAAGGATAGAAGCTGAAAAGAAACAAAAACCTTCCCAAAAAGCCACACAGAGAGAAAGCCTTCACCTAAAGCTGGTTCCCTAACTTTGTACTTCTAACCTTCTGAACTGTGAGAAAAATAAATTTCTGTTTGTTAAAACCACACACTATTGTTATTCTGTTATAATACCATTCAAGAAACTAATACAACAGGGTAAGAGCCTGACAGAAGTAGACAGCCAATAAATAATAACAACAGCACATATAAAAGTCATAAAATATTTCAAAACTAAGTAGAACTTGTTAAGAAGGAATCTGAATGCTGAGAGAGCACACAATATAGATTTAAAGTTTAAAAGCCTGACTAGATAGAAAGCATTGAAAAGAAGACATTAGAATCTTGACTTGATAAGGTTAGAAAGCTCATTCTGAAGAGATAAAGGAATCATATATATCAGATAGTAAGCAGAAGGAATGCTTACTTTAAAGCAGAATTCATAGTATCATTGACATCATTATAAGCTCCCCAAAACTTAGTGTCATAAAAATATCAGTTTTAATTATATTTTATGACTTACAGGCTAAGAATTTGGGAATGGCTTTGCTGGGAAATTCTTCTGCTACATGTGACATTGACTGGGATTATCTGTTAGATAAACTGGTATGGAGAACACAGATGTCTTCTCTCAAATCTCTGGTAATTTCTACGGGATAGCTAGAAAACTGGCTTTAGCTGAAACTCTTCTGTAGCACGTGCATATAGGTTCTCCATATGCATATGGGTGGCTTCAGGTAAGTTTGCTTTTTTACATGGTGGCTGAGGGATTTCAGAGAGAGTGTTCCAAGAAGACCTGGTGACCGATGTAAGGTATCCTATGATTTTGCTTCAGAAATATTATTAAATCTCTTCCGCTACCTTCTATTGGTCATGCAAATCACTAAGACCAGTTCAGGCTTAAGAGGAAGAGAATTAAAATTCAATGGGAAGGCAGTTATTGTAAGATGGCAGAATAAGCAGAAAGACTACACAGACCATCTTCAACAAAGAAAAGGGGAACCAGTTACCACAGATACAGAAGATAATCCTGGATCCCTGAGCCTTGAAAGGAAGTGAACTAAACTCCAACTAGCAGAATAATTTGCATGAAAACACCAAAAAAGGAGACATATAGAGCTGCAGTCTGGAAGTGATCCTGATGGCAAAGACAGCTTGGACATTCCCTAGTGGTGGTAGGATATAACAATTAACATAAAACTCGACCCTGCTAGCCAGAGACTGCATGGAGGACTGCTCTGGTGGCTGGGGAATAAAAGGGGAAGCAGCGAAGAGGAAGGCAGGCTGAGCTGTGGACTTTTGTCTGTCCAGAGAGCACAGCCATTTTGAATGTTTACAAGTGGCTTGACCATTTAGGATATTGTTATGACAGTGTTTTCCCAGATTCCAGGGACTTAAGAGCAGGTTCCACTTGCCAGAAACCACAAGGACATTCTAAACCTAGACAACTGGAAAGGTGCGACATTCCCCTTGTTACTCTTACACCCCACACCCTCTTTGTGAATGGAGGTGTGGCCCTCCCTCACTCTCACCCACTTTCTGGGCTGGCAGGAATTCCATTCCAGTCTGTGCTTGGATGGAGCCTTGGTGCCTTGCCCCACCCTGCCCCAATTTTGTTTTTACTTTTTTCTGTTTCTTAGTTTGTTTGTTTTCCTCTGGTTTGAAACTACTGTTATGATGATTACTTTTGTCTTTTTTACTATTATTCTTTATTCTTCCCCTCCCAGGTTCTAATTTTCAGATTTTCTCTTTTCCTT
>NW_006921668.1:10961478-10966081 GCF_000298275.1 Orycteropus afer afer
GAGGAAATACTGAGACTATGGCCCCTAGCTGCTCTTCAGGTCTGGAATTGAACCCACACCTCTGTCTTCCAGCCCAACAAATGACAGGCATATGAGATGAACATTTACCTGAGGTAGATACACTCCTTGGAGAGAACAATCATGGGAGAAAGAAGGGCTGTTTATGCACAGGGAGACAGCTTACGGGGCAGCAGTGCATGGAGGGAAGAGATAACTATCTGGAGGAAATGGAAGGGTAGCTGTTGTATTGTGGTAAATTGTAGTCAATGTCATAAGATAAAGTGTATGTGAACTGCTGTATGGAAAGTACATTTGCTCTGTAAACTTTCACCCATATCACACACACACACACAAAATATCAGTGGGTGTAGTAGCTAAGAATCTGCAGGTATCTTTAATTTTCCACAGTTAATGTGTTTGAGGGCTGCAAGGTGGCCAGAGGAACTAAGTGTACAAGAGTAAAGTGGAAAGGGAGACATCAGAAAATGGATGGGCAGTCACAAAATTAAAATGTTAAGGAAGTGGACAAAAATTTTTCTCTGAGCAAAAGATAGAGTTAGGATTAGTATCTTTGCTTCAGGCAGGAATATATATTTTTGAGAGAGACAGAGAACATGAATAGTACCCAAGGTAATAATATCTGCTTAACTGTCCCTTATATAATAATCTCCTCAAAATAAAACCACAATACACATTTCAGTGATACTCACAGATTACAATAGATCATGTTTGAAAGGAGGATATTTGGAATCCAGCTGCTACAGAACCCAGAAAATAGTAAAATAATAATAATCACTAATAAACCAAAAATGAATTTTTAATTTACCTATTTGAATTTGGAGGAGCTCTGGTAGCGTAGTGCCTAAGGCACTTGACTGCTAACCAGAAGGCTGGTGGTTTCAACCCACCAGCCACTCCTCAGAAGGAAGGATGGGCAATCTACTTCCGTCGGAAACCCAAGGAAGCGTCACTATGAGTCAGGTCTGACTCGACAGCACATAACAACAACAACAACATTTGAGTTTGGAAAAAAAAAATTAATATTTTAATTACATCTTTTCCCACAAATATTCACACTGAAGTATGGAGTAATATTTAATATATTCCATTACAGATTATCTGTTATTTTAGGAATTTATTAACATTTTCACATTTGAATTCAGTATATTCATATCCATTGTTTTCCTCCTCCTTTTACACCATAAGTTTGGTTCTCTATTCTGGGACAAGATTTAGTGGGGAAGAATGGTAGTCTCTATGCAGTTATATCCCATGTTTTTGTTTGTCTGAATCAGAAATAGATGAGAAAATAGGAGTCAGTCTATGTAGCCCCAGTATGAAGAATTTAATACACAGAATGGTAAGTTTACACAAGTACAATTCAGTGAATCATTTAATATGGCCCTTTAGTCCTGCATGGTCTTGTGCCTCCCACAAAGTTCTTGGGTAGGATTATGCTAATAAGGTGCCTGTGGCCCTCTAAGGGGACTGGACAGTTTTCTAATAGTGCAAATAAAGCACACAGCACCCTTTTGGGAGTGGAACTATGCAAATAAGTTACATCCCTAATCAAAGGAATGAACAGTTTTGCTATCCCTCTAGGCTTAAAATGAGCTCTAAGGCTCAGCAAGAAGATGAACGTGTCTTTAGGACTCTGGGTCCCTGTGCTGAGAACCTTCTGGACCCAGGAGACAGAGACAGAGAGCTATAACACTGAAGACTGCACAAAATGGTGAAGAGAAGTGACAGAGAAATGGTGATAGAAAAACCAGACCAGAGCAAGATAGCATGGTGGGCTTCCGGACACACAGTACAAAGTGGTTAAAGTAGGCTTTCCAACTCACTGAGTAAGAGAGTTGAGTGCCTTTGATCAGGATGCTTCCTAGTGGAGTGGGATACCTCTTGGGACTTATCAGCAGAGACAAAGAGTTTGGCAACACTTGCCTGTGCAGAACAGAGGACAGTCAGAGGTGCACAGAGATTGAGGGAAAAGCCTGCTTGTGGAAAAGGCTTAGCATCTGTCCTGACTGAAGAACTGTATCTTGAATCATGTTTTGATTGTTAGGTGTTATTTTTGTTGTTGTTATCTGGAATGACTGAAAGAAAGGTAAGAAATCTTACGGTGCAAGGCAGATAAGGAAATGGAGGAGAGAGAAAAGTCTCATCTGGAGTGGCTTGGGGCAAAAGCCAGGCTGCCTAAACAAGATTATTGATAGGGGGTCAGGGTCTTCTGATTCCACTCATTCCACTCAGCCAGAGGATATATATATATATATATGAATGAGAAGAGAGTCAAGGTGTAGAGAAGATAAAACTAGAATGTTTTCAAAAGGGTTATATGGTTATATATTTATTTGAATGCACTATGGATATTGAATAGGAGCTCTGGTAGCATAGTGGCCAAGACACTTGCCTGCTAACCAGACGGCTGGCAGTTCAAACCCACCAGCCACTCGATGGCACATAACAACAACAACAACAACAATGGATATTGAATGCTTCTCCTATCTTGTATCGCTAAACACACTTCAATGGACAATGGAAATAAATATTGAGTATTATGGGTAACAGTGTGTAACTCTGTCTTCAGTCAATACTTAATTTAATATGCTAAAAGGGAAACTTGCCTTTGCTTGAAACACAGGCTGTTGTTAAGAATGCAGTAACCCTGTGTATAGAACATTGGGGGCTTGGATCAAAAACCTGACTCCCACTTAGCATCTCTGAATCAGAGAATTTACATTTGAAAAAACAGGCAGAGCCATCTAACCACTGAGGAAGCAGTAAATTTTCATTCAAAGGAAGGACCGGCAGGGAAAAAAAAAAAAAAGTAAGACTTGCTTTTTGAACTGGAAGCAAACAGCTTGCCTTAGTATGCAACCAGGCAGGGGAAGTTCGTGTCCATTAGAAGAATCCCTTATAGGCTTCTAGGACTGGAAGTTAAAGGGATCCAGCAGGTAGGTAGTCTGGTATGCTTACTTGACATGACCACCTGGGACCACAAGATGAGTTGAAATGGGGAAAGTGCAGCAATATAGAAATGGACTGAAATTGGACATGGTTTGTTGGCATCCATTGACTTACCACATGGAGGTTAGCGATGCGAGAGAGAGAAGGGGCTGGGTAGTAAGATGTATAAGGAGTTGTGTGGACTTCTGAGCCTGTGGGTGATGTGCACTGACTTAGCCTATAGTGGCTAAGGATGAGAGAAAAGGGGCTAGCTGATCTTAAGTGCATGGAGCAGTGTGGACTCCCAAGCCTACAGCTGGTACACATTGCCCTAACCTACTAGGGGTGAGCTGAACCCAACCAAATTAAGAGAGAGATATTGACACCATGAGCTGGGCTGGTATAGCCGCAATTTTACAGCTTGCTCCAGATTAGACTTAGTTTGCAGATGCAAATGTTCAAAGATCTAACCAGAACAGAATATTCTTCAGATCAAGGAACATGCTTATCTCCTGAGAACACTAGTTTGATAAGAATAGTCAATTTAAACTTTGGCTGCTTAAAATAAGGGAAGATAAAACATGAAATGGCTGGCTTACATATTTTCTTGTATGTGCTATCACTCAAGATGAGAGGAGGGAATGATGATTCCCCTCTGATTAGATTCTTCTTTTTCTGGGGAAGAGAGAGTGGAGGAAGATGCTGATAGGCTTATATGATTCAGTTGCGAGTGTTGACTGTTAACAGAGTTAATTATGATCATAAATATTGTGATTGTAAAAACCTTAAGTGTGAAAGAGTGGACTAAGGTGGAGGCTCTGCTGCAAAAAACAAACTCATTGCTGTCAAATAGATTACAACTCATAGCAACCCCTCCTTGGGTTTCCAAGGTGGTATCTCTACAGAAGTAGATTGCCCAGTCTTCCTTCCAAGGAGTGGCTTATGGGTTTGAACCACGAGACTTCTGGTTAGCAGGCAAATGCCTTAAGCACTATAGAAACTGAAGTCCCTTAAAGATTTTGCTATCCTGAAACACCTCATGAGGATCAGAGCAAGAGAATAAACTTCTCTCAGATAAATTTTATCCGAGGCCAGAAAGAGTGAACTTGACAGTTTTGGAGAACTTGACAGGATTAGATGGACATCTGCCATAGACCTAAAGGTCAGGTACCTGAGTAAGCTCACCCTGAGGACTCTTGGCCCTACTTAAAGACTAATTTTTAGTGACTGATTTGGACCAGTAAGATGATTGAGAAGGGGAACTTATACCCAAATGTGAAAGAACCATGACTAAAAGAACCAGGGTGTGGCCTGTGGTACAGGGAGTTACTTAATATGCCATTTTGTCCATGCATGGTCTTTTGACTCCTGTAAAGTGATTGGTTGGAACTATAAAAATAAGGTTCTTGTGGACCACCAAAGAGATTGGACAGCTTGCTAGTAATGCCAGTAATATCCATGACACTCTTGTTGGGGTGAGACCATGCAAATAAGATGTGTGGAAATCTAACTAGGAGATTGGTCAGTTTTTAGTTTTAAAATGAGGTGTCCTAGAGACAGACAAGGAGCTCTGGTAGCATAGTGGCTAAAGCACTTGACTGCTAACCAGAAGGCTGGTGGTTCAAACCCACCAGCCACTCCTCGGAAGGAAGGT
>NW_006921668.1:10966181-10967282 GCF_000298275.1 Orycteropus afer afer
TTTTTTTTTTTTTTTTTTTGCATTTTTCCCATTTTTTTCTTCATTATTCTCCTTCTCTACATTTTTGTCCCTTGTTGTCCTCTACCCAGATATTGCAGGTATTATTTTTTTTTTCCTACTTTTTCCCTTTCTTCTTTTTTTGGTTATCATTTCTGTATGATTACATGGTGTATTTTTGTCCATTTGCTTTTAATTTTTGAGGGTTAGTCATTTTTTACTTTTGTGTAACTAATTAGAAGACATCAACATTTCCCATACAACACAAATATACCCACACCTCCTACGGTTTCACTTACTGAGTGGGAGCCACCACTTCTTTCTACACCAATGGGCCAATGATAAACAACCACCAAAAGAGTCTGAATCACCCTTGGCTGCTCTTCAAAAACAGTTAACAGAGATTTAAATACAACAACACCACAATGTTTCAGAGCACCAAGAAGTAAGATAATGTGGTAGAAATAAGGGAGCAGGATACAGACCAAGAACACATCCCCAAGGAAGCAGCAACATTGGAAATTTTTGATAAGGAATTCAAAAGAATTATATTTAGATACCTTCAAAGACTGAGAGGCAGACCCAGGAAACAGAAAAAACTCTAGAAGAATTTTGGAAGAAAATGCAAAAACAAAATGAAAAAATAAATGAAAAATTAGAAATAATTCTAAATGTACAGATAAAAATCCAGAAGATCAGAAATAGATAACATATCGGAAGGGCAAAGGAATAGAATTGATGCAATGGAAGACAGAATTAATGAGATTGAAGACAAATACCTGAATACTTCTTTGGAAAGGGATTCATCAGAAAAACGATCATAACAAAAGGAAGAAAGCTTAAGGTTCATGTGGGATACCATCAAAAGGAATAACCTACGTGTCACTGGAATTCCAGAACAGGAAGAGGAAATTAAAATCACTGAGGAAATTGTCCAAAATTTGTTGGAGGAGAACTTCCCTGATATGATGAAAGATGAGAATATATCCATTCAGGAAGTCCAATCAACCCCAAACAGGATAGACCCCAAAAGAAAATCACCAACACATATCATAATCAAATTCATCAAAACCAAAGACAAAGACAGAATCCTGAAAGCAGCAT
>NW_006921668.1:10974517-10989176 GCF_000298275.1 Orycteropus afer afer
CCCACCAGCCACTCCTCGGAAGGAAGGTTGGGCAATCCTACTTCCGTAGTGATACTGCCTTGGAAACCCAAGGAGGGGTCGCTATGAGTCGGGGCAGACTCGACAGCACATAACAACAACAACAACAACAACAACAACAAGAGACAGACAGGGGGACCTACTAGCACCAGGAAGAAGAGCTTGGAATAGAATATATTCTTTGGATCCATGGTCCCTATGCTAAGAACCTCCTAGACCCAGGAGACAAAGGAAGAGCTGTAACACCAGAAACAGAATGAGACAATAAGAAACAGTAGCAAAGAAATGGGAGGAGTAGACCCAGGAGACTGGTGCAAGATGGCACTGTGGACTAACTACCCCACAAAGGAAAATAGTTATATTAGGCTTACTGATCCACAAAGTGAGATAGCTGAGTGCCTTTGGGAAAAAGCCTTCCTGTTGGACTATGTGACTCTGGGCACTTATCAGCAGAGCTAAAGCACTTTGTAATATTTGCTTGATCAGAGCAGAATGCAATTTGAGGGGCTCAGGAGCTGAGAAAGAGGCCTGCCTCTTGGCATAATCAAGGAGGGGTTCTGACTGAAGAACTGTATCATGAATAGTTTCTGGTACTGAATTGTAACCTATTACTTTCCTAATAAATCCCATGATTGTGAGTGTAGTTTGTGAGTTCTGCATGGATGTTGCAACAAATTATCAAATCAGGTAGAGAAGCAGAGTGCCATGGAAGGGATGTCTGGGGTCAGGAATGGTAAAAAGCTTTGAAGGTGGAGGTATCAGCCTTTATCTGATGCTCATGATGATTCTCTCTCCTCTCCCTTGTAATATTACAGGAGCTTAGATGTTCTATGCCATTTTTGCAACAAAAATTGAAATTACTGGGAGAATAAAGTTCGGAGGAAAAAAAATGCCACTAATAACAGTTTGAAGCTCAAACTGGGTGGTTCTTATTCTTAAGATCTCCTCAAGAAACCAATTTTTGTCTCAAAAGTCTTTGAGAGGTTTGCACAAAATAATTATATTGGCAGCTGGGAAACAGGTGCTTCTCAAAAGTTCCACAGGAAGCCATTATGAATCACTTGTCTGCCCTCTCTTCTGACATCAATTGCCTCCAGAGAATAATGGTCTTTTTCTTGCATCTTCCAAATCTCCTTGATGCAGGCACAGACAGTAACTTGGAACCACGTGGGAAAGAAGATTTATGGAGTTGTAGTTTTGGCTTTTGCTCTGCAAATTGAGGTGGTAGAAGTAATGGCTAGTTGTCAACTGACAATCCACCACAATTCACCCCTTTACCAACTCAGCACCCATAAAAATTCCAGCATCATCAATTTCCTGAATTAAAAGAATAATATTTTGCTTCCACCTGACATGATGCATTTGCCCCTTGTATAAACAAAAATGTGATGACCATTACTTTAAAAGAGGAAAAGTGTTTCTGCTTACCATTAATCATTAAATAACTGATGTCAATCAAAGCTAAGAATTGCATATATATCTAAATTTTCATTTTCAAATGCCTAGTTAATATACAGGAGCTCTAGTATAATTAAAATAGGATACATATTTCAACAAGCTTATTAAATTTAGCAACTTTATTCATAAACACCAGGAGCTTTGATGACACAGTGTTTAAGGCATGCAGCTGCTAATCAAAAATCAGTGGTTCAAACCCACCAACTGCTTCATTAAGAGAATAATAAGGTAGTCTGCTTCTGTAAAAATTTGCAACCTTGAAAACCCTGTGGGGCAATTGTACTCTGTCTTACAGAGTTGATATGAATAGGAATGGACTTAATGGCAGTGGATTTGGGTTTTTGATTTATTCATAATATAAGATATGAAAACTAATACAAGGAGAAAGCAAAGAAAAACAAGTATAAGAAATAAAATTCATGTTCAGAAAGACAAGAACCAGGATAGTTTACCTTATGCACCCCTCCCACCCTCAAGGAAGTTATTTAAGGATTAAAATCAAGAAAGAAAATACATAAAGCACAAAAGAAATAGTAGAAATAAACAAGAAAGTTTAAACAATATCGCTAGAATGATAAATGCCTAATTGGCCTAGAAAACAATTATTTTAAATTAGAGCATTTTCACACAGAAAAATGGCATTTATTATAAGCAGTATATTGAATGAATATGTCTGATATTAATGGCATGATAAAGAATACATATTGTTCCTGTTACTAATAACAACAAAAAATAAGTTATTAAAAATTTCAGTAGAAAAGTTATATTGATATTTTAGAATTGATTGCATTGTTAGGCACAAACAATAACCAAAAATAAAAGAAAATGGATAATTAACAATGATATGACAAAAATAAGAATTTTTTAAAGTTTTAATTTATGGATATAGATTCTAATGACATTGAATAAACTTAGCAAACACAGGTTAACAGAGAAGTAAATGAATATTAGATCCTTGCCAAGATATGAATCATTATCCAAGAGTCATCATTTTATATTCTGCTAATGGTATTCATTGAAAGCGAATTTCCCTTATTTAATAGATAGTGAAGAAAGTATTACATAAAATTCAATACTCCAAGTACTCTCTTTGGAGTATGACAAAACCTTGCTCGTAATATGATACAAAACATTTATTCATGTCAGGTTGTGTGGACAAGGTGTTTCCTTGACCAATGCCCAAGTAGTGAATCCAGACCCTCATTTCCACTGCATCTTTTCCTGCTAGCAGATGTCCACCAATACAGTTACATTCTATCAGAGATACTCAATAAAAATTAAAATCAAACCAGAAGTGGTTGAATTATTCACCTCTCTCTCTTCTTCTCCTTTTTTTTTTTTTTACCTGCTAAAGAAACTCATTAGTCTTCTATGTCACTTTGTTCACTTTATTCATGCTGCTAAGTAGAAAGGTCCATCAAAGTAAAACCTACCACATTGTAAACTTGAGATTTTCAGGTTCACGTAAACCACAACTATTTCTGATCTTCTACATTATAGAATCCCACCATTTTTCACTGATGAGTAAAATCATCTGAAAATGTGGAGATCATAATGATCACAGCTGTTGCCATTTATATTGCCTCTCTATTGAGTCTCACTCTTCCTGAAGAGATACACAAAAAAGGAAAATTAGTTGTATAAATAAACTCATGGAGAGAATGTTAACCTGCATTATAAATTGGGTATCAAGGGCTATAGAGTTTGGTTCACCATTTTAGTCTGTAGAATTAGTGCAGTCAGCATTGACATTAATGCAAATTAGAAGCCATATGATTCAATTTTTTGTTGGCAAAGAATCTTGAAAAAACCATGGACTGACAGAAGAATGAACAAGTCTGTCCTAGAAGAGGAGCAGCCAAAATGCTCTGTAGAAACAAGAATGACCAGCCTTCATCTCATAATTTGGACATGTCAGAAGGAACCATTCCCTGGAGAAGGATATCATACTTGGTAAAGTAGTTGTTGTTGTTGTGAGGTGCCGTTGAGTTGTTTCTAACTCATAGTAACCCTATACACAGTAGAACGAAATACCACCTGGTCCTGAGCCAGCTCCACGATACTTGCTTTACTTGAGCCCAGTGCCGCTGCGACCATGTCAATCCATCTCCTTGAGGGCCTTCCCCTCTTTTGTCGACCCTCCACCATACCCAGCATGACATCCCTATCCAGGGAATGGTCCCTTCTGACAACATGACCAAAGTAGGTGAGACGAAGTCTGGCCATACTTGCCTCCAAGGAGCATTCTGGCTGCACTTCCTCCAGGACAGACCTGTTAATTCTTTTAGCAGCCCACAGTACTTTCAGCATTCTTTGCCAACAACACAACTCAAAAGCATCAATTCTTCTTCGGTCTTCCTTATTCATTGTCCAGCTCTCAGATGCATATGAGGTGATTGAAAATATCATGCCTTTTGTCAGGTGCACCTTAGTCCTGAAGGAGACATCTTTGCTCTTCAGCACTTGAAAGAGGTCCTTTGCAGCCAATCGGCCCAGTGCTGTATGTCATCTGATGTCCTGACTGCTGCTTCCACTGGCGTCAATTGTAGAACCAAGTAATGTGAAGGCTTTAACAACTTCAATCTTTTCTCCATTTATTGTAATGTTGCTTATAGGACCAGTTGTGAGGATTTTTGTTTCCTTTATATTGAAATGTAATCTATACTGCAGACTGTATTCTTCAATCTTCATCAGTAAGTACTTCAAGTCACCCTCACTTTCAGCAAGGAAAGTTGTGCTGTCAGTATATTGCAGGTTGTTAATGATTCTTCTTCCAATCCTAATGCCATGCTCTTCTGTAAATACAGTTGATCCTTGAATAATGCAGGTGTTGGAGACACCTACTTACCATGCAGTCAAAAAAATGTATGTACCTTTTCATTCTCAAAAAACGTATCTATAAATAGCCTACTGTTGACTGGAAGGCTTACCAAAAGTATAAACAGTTTATTAACATAGTTCTTGCTGTACAGTTGTTAGATTTTCCCACAAAGACATTCACAGTAGATCACATGGTTTTCTGATTCAAAATGGCCCCAAAACAGTCCATTTTAGCTCACTAATGCCTAGGATATCAATCTTTATGTGTTCCATATCATTTTTGACAACTTCAAATTTTCGTAGATTCATACTTCATACATTCCATATTCCGATTATCAATGGATATTTGCAGCTGTTTCTTTTTGAGTCATGCTACATCAGTAAATGGAGGTCTGGAAAGCCTCACTCCACCAACTTCATTAACGTTGACTCTACTCTGAGGAGGCAGCTCTTCCTGTCATATTTTGAGTGGTTTTGACCTGAGGTACTCATCTTCTGGCACTTTGTCAGACATGTTTCAAGGTTATTCATACAGTTTTCCAGTAATATATCAAACAGTGTTTCACTTCTATTCATATCGTTTTTCACTGGCCAATTCTTTGAGAAGTGAATGGCCCCTTCCTGCTTCCTAGTCTGTCTTAGTCTGGAAGATCCACTGAAACCTGTCCACTATGTGTGTTCCTGCTGGTATTTGCAATACCAGTACCATAGCCTCCAGCTTCACAGCAATACTCAAGCCACCACAGTACGACAAATTGACAAGTGGTGGCATACACATACGTAATAGATAAATTTATTAACTGTACAGTATGATTGTTTTCTATTCATTAAATGGAAGTTTGTAGAGATTCTCATACTTATAGTTTTCATGTTGAGTAGGCTCGGAAAGAGGAGAAAGAGAAAGGGTATGAGACTGAGAAGAGGTGGAGGAGGTGAAGGAGGCAGGAGAGTTGGGAAACTCAGTGTAATTTTATGGAAATATATAATAATTTCTGTCTGACACTTTTATTTTTCCTTTTCTCTAAAAATGTTTCTATACAGCACCATCCTTCTTCCACCACTTGCTCTTGGTTCATAGCCCCTGTCATATAAATGCCCACCTTGTAAAAAGGTCAAAAGCAGTCTTGAATAATCAGAACTCTTCTGCCAGATTGTCCAATATCAGTTTGCTTTCCAACATTGCTTCTTCTACATCTTCTTCCTCATCATCTGACACTGGTTCAGAAGCACTCATCTCTATCAAGTCTTCTTCTGTCAATTCCTCTAATGTGATGTATATTAACTCTTTAAGTAGTTTTGGTGGTGTTGTGGTTAAGATGGTCTGCTAATCAAAAGGCAGGTGGTTTGAACTCTCTATCAGTTCCACAGGAGGAAGATGAGACAATCTACCTCTGTGAAGATTTACAACCTTGGAAAACTTGATTGGTGTCACTATGAGTCAGAATTGACTGGATGGCAGTGGGTATTAACAGTTTAATTCTCCAAGAACCATATCTTTAAAAAAAAAAAATCCATATATAAGTGGACTCAGAGTTCAAACCCATGTTGTAGAAGGGTCAACTGTATTAGCCTTGGAAACCCTATGGGGCAGTTCTACTCTGTCCTATAGGGTTGGCATGAGTGGGAATGAACTTGGTGGCAATAGGTTTGGTTGTTTTGATGACTCATTTTATGATGCAACACAGTTAAATATCCATGTGTGGGCAGCTGTTTCTGGGGAGGCAGAATAGGACAGGGCCATATAGTTTCTCATAATACTTCCTAACTCACCCCTTCATAAGTACAAAATTCTGAGTTGTGAATAAAAGCTGTGATGTGGCCCTTCTAGATATTCATGGTCTTGTGACTTCCCAAAATGATTGCATGGGACCATGCAAATACAGTGCTGTATTTGACCAAGAGGATTAGACAGGCTGCTAATTGATAGATAAATCCTTCACCCTCTACCCAGCCCGCCAGTATCTACTAAGTTTCTGTCTCTCTCTCTCTCAGTACTCTCCTAGTCTCCACCCACTAATTTCCACTTAGATTCTTTGTGTCCTTATCTGGCCTTCAGGTGCCCCCGCCCCCAAACCCCCAGTTCTGGTGAAATTCTTTGGTCACTTTCCCATGCTGCCCAAACCCTCAGTTTCCAGTGGAGTTCATTATCTACTTTTTCCTGCCATGAAGTTGTCCCCCACCCCAACTCTCAGTTTCTGCTTGGATACTTTGTCTCTCTCCCTGGACTTATCTTGTCCCCTTGTGCTTAGTTCCTCTTCAACACTTAGGATTGGTTCTTTTGAAATAGGCCATCGACCTCCTGCATTAATATGCTACTTGAGTACTCTGTGGAGACAGGATCAGGGCTGATGCTACTCTAAGCCTCAGCCCATCTGCCAGATGGATGATTCAATAAAAATTATTTTCCTAACAATTCATCCTGGTCTTATTCGTCTTGGTATTTGACAACTGACATATATGGTGCCGAAACCTGGAAACCATGGAGGGGAACCCAGGGAGGATCTCAACCTCCCATTGCTCTCTGCATCCACCACCAGCCAATTCATCTTGTCTTTCCCATATGGATTTCTGATTTGCCGACCTCTCTCAAGACCTAGTGCTAGGCCAGAAATTCTCCAGCTTCAGCCTCCAGGTTTGGCCCCTGGGTTTCTGCCCTCCTAAACCTCTGGGGATGCCCACACAGGGGTTGTTTCACTCTCCTCTCAGGTGTCAGGTCAAATGACAGGGATGCCTTTCCTTTGGTCCTAACACTTCCAGAATTCAGTGTCGTGTATCCTCTCTCTCCCTCTTTGTCATGGGTAACTCTCAGTCAACTCCCTCCAAGTCTGCACCTTTAGGATATCTTCTGAAGAATCTCTCTCAACTTGGCCTCTCTTCAGAGAGTTGGCCCAACCACCTAATTTTTTTCTGTAATACTACTTGGCCTAAATATAAATTAGACAATGACTCTCAGTGGCCTGAAAATAACACTTTAGATTTAAAGGTCCTTTGAGACTTAAACAATTTTTGTCAATGCAGTGGGAAGTGGTTAGAGACCTTCTATGTCCAGCCTTTTTAATCCTCCAAAAGAGACACTCTCTCTGTCAGCCCTGCTCCACCTATCAAATCCTCCTGCTTCACTCCAAACTTCCTCTTCCACCAAACCTACCTCCTCTCACTCAGAACTGCTGGACTCTGATACTCCTTTTGACCCCGCTGACCATTCTTCTCCCTCTTCAACGGGTCCCTCTCCATATGCCTCTCCCACCCTTCTGCCAGACCCAGACGCTTCTCCTTCTTTCTTCCTCCCACAAACTTGTTCTCGAACTGCACAACCCACAGCTCCCATTCTCCCACTCCGGGAAGTGGCTGGGGCTGAAGGCATTGTCTGGGTTTGTGTTCCCTTCACCATGCCTGACCTGTCCCAAATTGAGAAGTGCCTTGGTTCCTTTTCAACTGACCCCACTACCTATACCAAAAAATTTGAATATATCAGCCAGTCTTATGATCTTACCTGGCATGATATTTATGTCATTTTAACCTCTTCCCTCACCCCAGAAGAAAAGGAGCATGTCTGGTAGGCAGCTGAGTCTCATGCAGATGAACTTTATAGACAAGATTCAACTCTCCCCTTAGGGTCTGTAGCTGTCCCTCAATCTGACCCAGATTGGAACTATCAGATAGACTCCCCAGGCAGGAGACACTGTGGTCCTATGATCACTTGTCTCATTGCCAGCCTAAGAAAGGCAGCTCATAAGGCAGTTAACTATGAAAAACTTAAAGAAATTACCTAGGGCCCTGAAGAAAATCCAGCCCTCTTTCTCATTTGCCTCTCAGGAACTTTACAGAAATATTCAACTCTTAATCCAACCTCCCCAGAGGGAATTCTACTTCTCAATATGCATTTTATCTCCCAGTCAGCTCCAGGCATAAGACATAAACTGCGGAAGGAGGATACCGGCCCTCAAACCCCTCAAAAGGACCTGCTTAACCTTGCCTTTAAGGTCTTTAATAATAGAGACAAGTAATTAAGGCTATAGAAACAGAGATGAGATCAGGCAAAGCTCCTACCCACTGTCCTTTAAGGCTCCATGAAACAGGCTCCGAGAGGTAAACTCACTCTTATACCTCTTCTGAGACCGTGGAGAGGTAAACTTGAGCCTCCTCTGAGACTGTGCTTCAAATGTGGTGAAGGGGGACACTGGGCCAAATCCTGCTCAAACCCAAGATCCCCACCTGGGCCCTGCCCAGAGTGTGGCCAGGAGGGACACTGGAAGTCAGACTGTGATCAAGCCCCTAGAGGCAAGATTGCATCTGTTCCAAAAATATCCTTCTCTGAGTCCAGTTTTGAGCTTCCTGAAATCCTTGGCCTCATCGCTGAAGATTGAGGGTGCCTGGGCCCTGAACAGTCCCCATCAGTTTCCATCTCAACCACAGAGCCACAGGTAATAATGGAGGTGGCAGGTAGACCAATCTCAATTTTAATAGATATGGGGACCACTTATTCTGTCCTTCCCAAATTTGCAGAGACATTTGTCCCTTCCTTTGTCTCTGTTATGGGCATAGATGGGCTAATATCAAAACCTTTAACAATACCCATTGTAAATTACTGCCTATTTGGGACTCCTTTTACACACTTCTTCCTCTTCCTGTTCAGATGTCCTACCCCCATCCTCAGCAGAGACATTTTAATCAAATTCCAGCCTTCATTAACTATGTCACCCTTTTCTTCTGTCCTCCAACAAACTTATTCTGATTCCTCCTTTTTCCTTCTTCTCACACCTGTCATCACCTCACTGTCTCCATACCATAGACCCTACTTTAGTTAACCCAATTATTTGGGGCACTTCTACCCCCTCAGTTGCCCAGCATCACCAACCTATATCTATCCCCTTAAAAAATCCAAATGTTTATCCCTGTAAGCCCCAGTATCTTATTCCTTTAGAGGGTCAAAGAGACCTTCAGCCCATCATTAATCACCTCCACCAGGTGGGCCTCCTTAAACCTACCAACTCCCCTTACAATACCCCTATTTTACCCATTCTTAAACCAGATGGATCCTATCAATTGGTCCAAGACCTTTGAATCATCCATCAGGCAGTTCTCCTTATACATCTCTTTCTAATCCCCATAACCATCACCCACTACATGGTACTAGATCTCAAAGATGTGTTTTTCTCAATACCTTTGACAGAAGACTCTCAAAATCTCTCTGCCTTCACACGGACTAACCCTTTTACTAACACCTCCCAACAATTCACATGGACTGTCTTGCCTTAAGGTTTTAGAAATAGTCCTCACTTATTTGGCCAGGCCTTAGCTTCTGACCTATGCCACCTAGACCTAACCCTAATACACTCCTGCAGTGCTTAGATGACCTCCTTCTCTGTAGTTATACCTTAGAATTGTCTAAACAACATATCATAGAACTCCTTAATTTCCTGGGAAACAAAGGCTACTGTGTCTCTCCCAGAAAGGCTCAGCTCTCCCAAACTAGGGTCACCCACTTGGGATTTACACTTACTCCTCAGTACAGAGTCATAACCGAGGATAGGAAACATCTTATATCCTCTATGGTGGTCCTCACTTTCAAACAAGAAATCCTCTCGTTTTTAGGACTAGCACACTACTTTAGACTATGGATCCCTAATATCAGCCTCCTGGCCAACCCTCTTTATGAAGCAGCAAATGGTCCCTTAACTGAACATATATTCTCAACTATTAACATTACTACCCCTTTTCAGGTCTTGCAGAAGGCCCTTGTCTCGGCCCCTGCCCTAGCTTTGCCTGATCTCTCCAAACCCTTCATTTTATACACTGATGAGAGAAAGGGCATAGCTCTAGGTCTCCTTGGGAAAAATCAGGTCCTGACCTTAAAGTGGTTGCCTACCTGTCAAAGCAACTGGACTCAATGGTCAGGGGCTGGCCAACCTGCCTATGAGCTTTAGGAGCTGCAGCACTCCTAGCACAGGAGAGCCAAAAACTAACCTACTCTCAACCCATGACTGTTTATTCTTCACACTCTTTATCAGAACTTATCTCAAATAGAGCAGCCAGTTTCCTTTCTCCCTCCAGACTTCAGGCTGTACATCTCACCCTCATGCAGGCTCCTCACATAACCTTAAGCAGAACTTCTGCTCTAAACCTGGCCACTCTTCTCCCCATTCCCTCTTCAGACTCACCCCATTCTTGCACTTATCTCCTACAATTCAAACAATCCTACTTCCCCCATCTAACTGATTCACCCCTGCCTGCAGCCTCTGATATCTGGTTCATAAATGGCAGTTCTTACATAGTGGATGGGAAAAAATTATCAGGATATGCCATAGTTTCTTCCACCTAAGTCATTGAGTCCAACCCCCAGGAACCTCCTCTCAAAAAGCTGAATTGATAGCTCTCACCTGAGCCTTAACCCTAGCTAAGGGACAGATTATTGATATTTATACTGAGTCCCATTATGCATTTCACATACTGCATTCCCATGTAATTATATGGGAAGAAAGAGGATTTCCTACCACAAAAGGCTCACCAATCACTAATGCAAAATTAATCTTAAAACTCTTACAGACTGCTAAACTTCCTAAGGCAGTGGTGGTAATCCACTGCAAGGGGCACAAATCAGATAATAGCTTCATAACATCAAGCAATAACTGGGCAGACAAAGAGGCAAGAAGGGTGGCCTTACTTCAGCAAGTTGAATTTCAACTCTTAGCTATCCCTACAATAACCCCTATATATTCCCAAGAATAAATAAATATCCTTACTCAAACAGAAGCAATCTGGGGAGGATCGTGGCTTACTAGGGTTAGAAAAATAATTTTACCGAAACAACAAACTGACCAAATTCTCTCTTGTCTTCGTAACTCCTTACATGTAAGGTTCAAACCCCTTCTCACGTTTCTCCAAACCCTTCTTACTTGCAACAACATGGTCACACATCTGCAAAACATAACTAGGAGTTGTACCATTTGTTCTCAAGTGTCCCCACAAGGGGCTTTTAAACCTCACTCTCCTTTCCTACACTTCAGATATGAGGACAAGTGCCTGGCCAAGACTGGCAACTAGATTTTACCCATATGCTGGCTATACAATGTGTTAAATATCTCCTAACCTTTGTAGACACTTTCTCTGGCTGGATGGAGACTTTCCCAGTTATGACAGAAAAAGCAACAGAAGTAATCCAAACCCTAAAAAATTACATAATCCCTTGGTTTGGCCTTTCTTCTTCCTTACAGTCTGATAATGGACCAGCCTTTATCTCTAAGGTTACACAAGGGGTCACCAATGCTTTCCATATCAGGTGGAACTTACACATTCCATACCATCCCCAGTCCTCAGGTAAAGTAGAAAAGGCAAACTCCATTCTTAAAAGTCATCTCACAAAATTCGGTTTAGAAACTTGGGAAAACTGGGTCACTTTACTTCCACTAGCCCTGACATGCATCTGATCTACACTTCAAGCACCAACATTTCTCAGCCCATTTAAACTCATGTATGGTAGACCCTTCCTACTAGGAAATTTTCCAACCTCTCCAAACCTATTAGGAGACTATCTCCCTACCCTTAACTTAACTCGACACCTCCTCTGACAATATGCAGACACGGTCCTCCCCAAACCTACTTCTGAAAAACCCTTTAATTTCAGCCCTCAAATCAGGAGACTAGATTCTTCTCCAAGAACTCAATAACAACGGGACCCTTAGACCTAAGTGGACAGGCCCAGGTTCTATTAACAACCCCCACTGCAAGAAAACTCTGGGGATTACCTTCTTGGTTTCACTCTTCCAGGCTTTAACACTCAAACCCTCCAGACCAGTTAGCAATTGCAGCAAAATGCTCAAACAGATTCAAAAGCACCCTCATCACACTTCTAAAACTTCGTCTGACATGGATCCCTGAAGAGGACCTTGAATACACCTGAACTGTGAGATTATTCCATGAGCTTTCCAACTCCACTTGACTCCCCAGTAGAGCCAATCTCCCCCTATACTTTTTATTCCCTCACTCTCTCTATCATTTCAGAAGCCCCCCAGACTCTTAGCTCAGAAGAAGAAATTCTTACACTCTTGTGGGACACATACTTACAGGGAGATTTTGTAGATTATACCTCTGATCAGTACTCTTTGTGGCTTGGTTTATTAGACAAAGATTCCTCACGATTGATCAGGAGGTTTTAAAAGTCCCCTCTTTTCTGGACTGTAGTATACTTGGGATAGCTTTCATTGTTCTGGATCAACTTATGTGTGGCTGCTATATGCCCCAGGCTAGAATTATGCTGGCTATTTCAAATGTTGTTGTTGTTTTGTGCTGTCCAGTCGGACCCGGCTCATAGTGACCTCTCCTTGGGTATCCAAGGCAGTATCACTACGGAAGTAGATTGCCCAACCTTCCTTCTGAGCTATTGCAAATAGGCCCCATGAAAAATACACACATAAATCCACTTATCATACTTCTCCTTCTTTTTCCTATTTTAATACATGCTATTCTCCCAAAGGACTTACTTAGTCCCCAATACCTTACCCATACACTACATTTTACACATCATCTGCTTAACCTTACTAATCCCACATTGGGTTCAGACTGTTGACTTTTTTTTATGCCAACCACTTAGGGATAGTAGAAAACACAGCAAAGAAATTAACTAATCAAGCGTCCAGAGTCAGACAGGAACTATCTGAATCCTGGGGCACATGGTTACAAAAATTAAACTGGAGAGCTTGGCACCTCCCCTTATTAAGACCTTTAATAATAATCCTCCTTACCATTCTTTTTGGCCCTTGCATACCATACACAGATAATCACCAACAAATCCATGGCAGACATGATGCTCCTACATTCCATCATTGGGTACCAGCCTTTGTCCCAAACTCCTCCTTAGCAAGGACAACTCTACACCCACAGACAGCTTGAAGGAACTTCAGAAGTCAAACCTTCACCCCTCAGCATCCCCAGGAAATAAACAAAGAAAGGCCATCTCCATGCACAGCTGCGGCTCTCTCCATGCCCCCTCCCCCCATCAGAGCCTTCTACATGTAGCTGCTCTGGGGAATATGGCCAGCCACAGGCCCATGGAACAACTCTCCATGCAACCTTCCCACTACAGAGTCTCCTGCATGTGGCTGCTCTGGGGAATACAGCCGCAGACTTAAGCAGCAATGGTTTCACTAACACCCTTCCTCTGTGGAGTTTTTCCATGGCAGATCTGCAAAGTGCAGCAGCTGGTGCAGTGAGTTTCCCACACTCTCCTCTTGAGTCTTCCCTGACTCTTCTCTAACTATTCTGCAGAATGTAGCCACAGCTCAAAATCAAAAAAAAAAAAAAAAGAAAAGAAAAAGACTAGAATGATAGATAAGTCCTTCACCGTCTACCCAGCCTGCCAGTATCTACTAAGTTTCTGTCTCTTTCTCTTTCAGTACTCTCCTAGTCTCACCCACTAATTCCTTCTTAGACTCTTTGTGCCTTTTCTCACCTTTCAGGTGCCCCCGTCCCCAAATCCTCAGTTCTGGTGAAGTTCTTTGTTCACTTTCCCCTGCTGCCCAAACCCCCAGTTTCCAGTGCAATTCTTTGTCTACTTTTTCCTGCCATGAAGCCACCCTCCATCCCCTCTCTCAGTCTCTCCTTGGATTCTTTGTCTCCGTCCCCGGGCTTTTCTTGTCCTCACCCTCTCTTGCACTTAGTTCCTCTTCAACACTTAGGATTGGTTCTTTTGAAATAAACAATTAACCTCCTGCATTAAACACTACTTAAGCACCCTGCAGAGACAGGATCAGTGCTGATGCTAGTCTAAGCCTCAACCCATCTGCTGGATGGATGATTTGATAAAACTTATATTCCTAACAATTCACCCTGGTCTTGTTCCTCTCAGTATTGGACACCTGACACTAATAATGGAAAAAAAAAAAAAGGTGCATGGAACCCTTGCAGTGGTGGAGCTATGCAAATAAAGTGCTATGGAACTGTTGTAGAGGATTGATCAGTTTTGCCACCCCACAAGGCTTAAAATGAGCCATCCCAAAGGCCAGCAGAGGAGAAACTCAATATGATCAAGAAGAATAGCCTATAGTAGAGCATATATTTTGGACCCAGCATCCATTTGCCAGAACGTCCTAGACACAAAAGACAGAGAAATCTGTAATATTAGAGATGGCCATAAATCTCTAATGGCAAGTATGGTAGAAATATGATAGTAAGAAAAGCAGGAGATAGGCACAAGATGGCATGTTGGGCTTCCCAACACACAGAGCAAGAAAACTGAGTGCCTTTGGGCAGGAGCCCTGCTGGGGGAGGTGAGTGCCTCTAAGCACCTCCTGGACAAGCTAAAGAGCTTTGCAACACTTGCCTGAGCAGGGCAGACCAGGCTGAGAAATAGTTGTCCTGAATGAAG
>NW_006921668.1:10989886-11000918 GCF_000298275.1 Orycteropus afer afer
CCGAGGAGTGGCTGGTGAGTTTGAACCGCCAGCTTTCTGATTAGCAGTCAAGTGCCTTAGCCACTATGCTACCAGAGCTCCCATATCCCTCATTATCTTTCCAGCAATTTTTAAAGAGTAAACATTGTATTTAAAAATGAAGAAAATAAGCATCAAATCATCTATTTCTAAAGTAAAATAATTGGGAAAAGGTAATATATATATCTTTTCTTAAAAACCAAGTAATTTTGAGAGGCAGAGAAGAAAAGAGCTATACAAGCTATAAGTCAAATGCTTGAGTTGTCCCAATTCAAAAGGGACTATCAAGCTATTTCCAAACTAAGAGACTTGTTTTTTCATCAATAGATTGATAAGTGTAAGTTACAATTATTTCTTAGGACCCTAGCTCTAATATTTTCTGAAGTTTATTACCTTTCATGTTGCTATCCAGCAACAGTTTATTAGCCTAATGACAAAATGTAATATTAATGCAACAGAGCGGCAAACTAAATAGAATGGTGATTAGATTATCTAAAACAATAACATGTCAGGAAAAAACACACAATCCTCTTATAAAACATTTTTAGTTGATAAGTTTTAATAGATGACAACAAATATATTTTGAATTCCCTTTTTCTGTTGACCTTCTACTTTACCAAGTATGATGTCCTTCTCCAGGGACTGGTCTCGTTGACAATGTGACCAAAGTAGATAAAAAGAAGTCTGGCCATTCTCACTTTCAAAGAACATTTCTACATTCTTCCAAGACAGATTTGTATGTTCTTCTCATATTACCAGTATTCTGGTACATTCAGTAAATGGCATTTGCAGTATTCTTTGCCAACACGACAATTCAAAGGCATCAAAACTTCTTCAGTCTTCCTTATTCATTGTCCAGCTTTCATTTACATATGAGACAATTGAAACTATCACGGCTTGGGTTTGGCTCACCTTAGTCTTCAAAGAGGAGCTCTGGTAGCGTAGTGCCTAAGGCACTTGACTGCTAACCAGAAGGCTGGTGGTTCAAACCCACCAACCACTCCTCGGAAGGAAGATGGGGCAATCTACTTCCATAGTGATACTGCCTCGGAAACCCAAGGAGGGGTCACTATGAGTTGGGTCCAACTCCATGACACATAACAACAACAACAACAACAACAACAGTCTTCAAAGAGACATTTTTGCTCTTCAACACTTTAAAGAGATCTTTTGCAGTAGATTTGTCCAGAGCAAAATATCATTTGATTTCTTGACTGCTGTTTCCATGGGTGTTGATTGTGGATTCAAGTGAAATAAGATCCATGACAATCTCAATCTTTTCTCCATTTATCATGATGTTGCTTATTGGTCTAGTTGTGAGGATTTGTATTTCTTCATGTTGAGGTGTAATTCACATGGAAGACTGTAGTCTTTGCTCTTCATGAGTAAGTGCTTCAATTCTTCTTCACTTTCAGGAAGAAAGGTCTGTCATCTGCATATCACAGGTTGTTTATGAGTGTTCCTCCGATCCTGATGTCCCATTCTTCTTCATGTAGCCCAGCTTCTCAGATTACTTGCTCTGTATGCAGATTGAATAGGTATGGTGAAAGGATAAAACCCTGACACACCTTTCCTGAATTTTAAACCATGCAGTATTCCCTTGTTTTGTTTGAATGAGTCTCATGATCCATGTGCAGGTTTCTCATAAGCACAATTAAGTTTTCTGGAATTCCTATTCTTTGCAATGTTATCTGTAATTTGTTCTGATTCACATAGTCAAATGCTTTTGCATAGTCAATAAAAAGAGGTAAATGTTTTTCTGGTATTCTTTGCGTTCAACCTAGAACAATTTCACATCAGCAATGTCACTTGTTCCATGTCCTCTTCTGAGTTCAGTTTGAATTTCTGGCAATTCCCCATTAATATATAGATGCAAACATTTTTTAATTATCTTCAGCAAAATTTCACTTGTGTGTGATTTTAATAATATTGTTCGATAGTTTCCACATACTGTTGGATCACCTTTCTTCGCAATAGCACTAATGTGGATCTCTTCTTGTCACTTGGCCAGGTAGCTATCTTCCAAATTTCTTGGCATAAATTATGTGTCTGTCTGTTCTAACATTTCAATGAGTATTTTACCCATAGAATCCTTCAATGATGTGATTCAAGTTTTTAATTTTTTCTTCAATTCTTTCACCTTGAGAAATGCCAAGCATGTCTATTCCTTTTGGTTTTCTACCTCCAGGTCTTTGCATTTTTCATGAAAATATTTTCCTTTCCTTTCTGAAGATGCTCTTTGAAATCTGTTCAGCTCTTTTTATTTTTTATTTTTTTTTCTTTCACGTTCCATTCTTTTTACCTATTCTCAGTTCAAGAGCTAGTTTCAGAGTCTCTTCTGATATCCATTTTGGTCTTTTCTTTATTTCCAATTTTTAATGTCCTTTTACTTTCTTCATATATGATATTCTTGATGTTTTGTCACAACCTTTCTTGTCTTCAGCCATTGGTATTAAAAGAATCAAATCTATTCTTCAGATTGTCTCTCAATTTGGATGTGATATCCTCGTATTTTGTGTCTCCTGGACTTATTTTAATTTTCTTCAGTTTCAACTTAAAGTTTCATATGTGCAATTAATGATCTGTTTCACAGTCAACCCCCATCCTTGTTCTGACTGTTGATATTGATCTTCTCCATCATCTCTTCCCACAGATGTAGGTGATTTCATTCCTGTGTATTCCATCTGGTAATGTCTACATGTATAGTCACCATTTATGCTGTTGAAGAAAGGTATTTGCAATGAGTAAGTTGTTAGTTTTGCAAAGTTCTATTAGTGGTCTTTGGCTTCATTTCTATCACCAAGGCCATATTTTCCAACAAGCAATGCTTCTTCTTTGTTTCCCACTTTTGCATTACAATCACCAGTAATTATCAATACATCATCTTGATAGCATGTTTCATCAATTTCAGACTGCAATATTTCATAGAAGTCTTCAATTTCTTCCTCTTTGGCTTTAGTGATTGGTGTCTAAATTTGAATAATAGTAGTATTACCTGGTTTTTCTTGTGGGAGCTCTGGTGGTGTACTGCCTAAGGCATTTGACTGTTAACAAGAGGCTAGCAGTTCAAACCCACCAGCCACTCTTTGGAAGGAAGACTGGAAAATCTACTTCTGTAGAGATACCAACTTAGAAACCCAAAGAGGGGTTGCTTTTATTCAAATCAACTCGACGCCAATCCTATCTCTGACAGCATTGTACTTCAGAACAGATCTTGACATGTTCTTTTTGAGGGTGAATATGCCATTCCTGTTCCTGTTTAATTTGTCGTTCCTGGCACAGCAGACCATATGATTGTCCAATTCAAAATGGCCAATACCAAGGCCATTTAAGCTCGCTAATGGCTCTGGTAGCATAGTGGCTAAGGCACTTGACTGCTAACCAGAAGGCTGGCGGTTCAAACCCACCAGCCACTCCTCGGAAGGAAGGTTGGGCAATCCTACTTCCATAGTGATACTGCCTCGGAAACCCAAGAAGGGGTCGCTATGAGTCGGGGCCGACTCGACGGCAAATAACAACAACAACAACAATGCCTCAGATATCAATCTTTGTGTGTTCCATTTCATTTTTGATGACTTCCAATTTTGCTAGATTCATACTTCATATACTCCACATTCTGATTATTAATGAATATTTGCAGTAATTTCTTCTCATTTTGAGCCAAACCACATTAGCAAGTGAAAATTTGAAAAGCTTTACTCCATTCACATCATGAAAGTCAACACTGCTCTGAGACAGAAACTCTTCCCCAGTCTGATTGAGCACCTTCCAGCCTGAGGGGCTCATCTTCTGGCATTATATAAGGTAATGTTTCACTGTTATTAGTAAGGTTTTCAGTAGCTAGTTTTTTCAGTAGTGGTCTTCTTCTTAGTCTGTCTTTGTCTAGAATCTTCACTGAAAACTGTCCACCATAAGTGACCCTACTGGCATTTGAAATACTGGTGGCATGACTTCCATCATCACAGCAACATGCAAACCATCACAGTATGACAAACTGACAGAGGAGGGGTGGCCTTTAATTCTGTTCACTGGAAACTAGTACATCCTAGCCTTTACATTCTAGTGATTGAGAGAATAACAAAAACAACAGGAGTTAGCAGAAATTGTTTTAATGTAAAACTTTAACCCACACCATCTATCAAAAAAAAACTTTAAAAGATGGCACTAATTGGTTAAGAAATACTTCTCCTTCCACAGGATAACTAAAATTATACTTGAAGAAGTCATCTGCCTTCTTCTTTCTAAACTATAGATGAAGCTATGTTTCATTGCTGGTTTATATACTAAGACTTGAGAATGTCCAAGGATGTGACTTAAAAGAAAAAAAAAAAAACCTGCAGTCTTTATTCTGATTTTACAAGTAATAGACTAAATAATGTCCTCCTTACTCGAAGATGTCTATTGTCTATTCTTCAGAAACCGTGAATCTGTTACTTATGGGAAAAAAAGGACTTTGAAAATATGATTTAGGATCTATCTTGATATGGGTGAATTATCCTGATTATTCTGGTGGGCTCAATGTAATGACAAATGTCCTTATAAGAGGTAGGCAGAAGGGTTAGACAGAGAGAAGATATAATGAGTAGAGTAGAGATTTGAATGATGTACTTTTAAGATGGAAGAAGGTATCATGAGTCAAGAAATGCAGGTGGCCTCTAGAAGCAAAAAAGGCAAGAAAATTATCCTGTAGAACTTCCGGAAGGAACGCAAATCTGTTGGTCCCTTGATTTTATCCTATGTCTTAGTTATCTAGTGCTGTTATAACAGAAGTATCACAGTGGGTAGCTTTAAATAACAGAAATTTATTTTCTCACAGTTTCAGGAGCTAGAAGTCTGAATTCAGAATGCTGGCTCTAGGAAAAGATCTGCTGTTTTACCACCATCAGCCCTAGAGGAAGGTCTTTGTACCTTTCCACCTTCTGTTCCTTGCTGTGGCATCTATCTTCCCTATCTCTGCTTGCTTGTTTGCTTGTTTAATCTGCTCTTTTATATCTCAAAAGCTATTCACTTTAGGCACAACCTACACCAATCCTGCTCCATTAACATAACAAAGAATCCATTCACAAATGGGATTACAACCACAGGTATTGGGTTTAATATTTACAAAACATGTTTTCGGAGGCCACAAGTCAATCCATAACATTCCACCATCCTCAATAAATTCCTGTCCTTCCCACATGCAACTTATATCCATCTCATCACATCATTCCAAAAGTCTTAAAATAATTCCAAGTCCAAATCTAATTTTCTATAGCAAATAAGGGTGAGACTTTAGGCATTTACCATAATGAGGTAAAAATTATCTTCATCTGTGAACCTGTGAAATCTAGAATACAAATTATTTACTTCCCAAGTATGGTGACTCAGCAGACACAAGCTGGACATTTCCATTACACATGGGAGAAATTGGAGGGAAAAAAGTGGATAACAAAATCAAGTAAGTCCTAAACTCAGCAAAACAAATTATATTTTGGGTGGAAGCCCTTTGGTCTTGGGCTTCAGGCTCTCCATGCCACCCACTGGGATAGCAGCTCTGCTCCCAGGCCTTTAGATAACTGTTTTTCTAGTCCATTTGAGTAAGTGACCCCACTCCCTCCACCCCAACAGGTTCTATCCCCCTTTCTTTTGGACATGGCATCCCTATCCATTCAGCTTTGTGCAATGGGGCAGTTCTTCTTCTCTCACTGGAAAGGCTTCCGTCACTCCAGAACTTAAGTAGTGGAAATTTGACTTTTTGAAATATAAGAGGTTGTGGCGCTACCTTTGAAATCTGGGAGGTTGTGGGTCTACCCTTTGAGAACTAAGAAAGGCTCCAGTCTTTAACATCATGTCAGCACCATATTCCTCCCAATAGTTCTGCTGATCTCTGAACTCTTCCGTGAATGACCCTTTTGTTTTCTTATAGGACTATAGAAGCAGCGCCTTTGGTCCATTTTCTGCCCATAGAATTCTGAAAAACAGACAGCTTTCCTTCTTTTTTTCCTGTCTCTTTCCCCTTTTGTCTATATAAGGTGATGGGTTTTCCACTGTGGTAGTTGGTTATACCTACTAGTCACAGAATTAATCTCTTTAACAAAAGATGTGTAGCCACATTTTAGGTGATAGATACTTCTAAAAAAAAAGATGTTATTAGTTTGTACAACATAATTTTCCAAATATTTAGATTTTTTTTTCCATTTTTCATAGTTCATTTTTAAGTCTTATGAGGCCTCAGAAGGAAGAGAGGAGAGCTATAGACAAAGTATCTTCTTAGAGAATACTTATAATGCCATCAACAGAATGTTGCTAAGAATTTAGACATTAAATATGCTTCTAGTCAGGTTTTAAAAGTAAATGATGAACATGTGATTGGACAATGGAGAGTGATGCTTTTTTCCAGTGGCAAAGAACTTGTCTCAATTATGTTCAAAGGACTAGTGGAAGGTAGAGCTTATAAATGGTGAACTTAGATAGAAAGCTCATTGAGGAGATTTTTAAGCAAGTTCTTAAAGAGGTTGTGTGATTTCTACTTGCCTCTTATTGCAGCCAATGTGTCAATCCATCTCATTGAAGGTGTTCCACTTTTTCTCTGACCCTCCACTTCACAGAGTACGATATCTTTCTCCAGGGACTGGTCTCTTCTGACAACATGACTAAAGCCAGAGAGATGAAGTCTGGCCTTCTCCCTTTTAAAGAGCATTCAAGCTGCGTGTCTTCCAGGATAGATCTGTTCATTCTTCTGGTAGTATATGGTATTTTCAGTATTCTTCACCAACACCACAATTTAAAGACATCAAGTCTTTTTTGGTCCTTTTTATTCATTGTCCAGCTTTCACATGCATATGAGGTGATTGAAAATACCATGACACTGTAGTCTTTGACTTTCATCATGAAGTGCTTCAAGTCATCTTCACTTTCGGCAAATAAGTTTGTGTTGTCTACATATCACAGGTTAATGGTTCTTCCTCCAGACCTGATGACACATTCTTCTTCATATAGTCTGTCTTGGATTATTTGCTCAGTATACAGATTGAGTAAGTATGGTGAAAGGATCAAACCCTTTCACACATCCTTCCTAATTTTAAACTATGCAGTATCCCCTTGTTCTGTTTTAATGACAGGCTCTTGGTCCACATACAGGTTCCTAATGAGCACAATTAGGTGTTCTGGAATTTCCATTTTTTCACAATGTTATCCATCATTTGCTATGATTCACAAAGTTGAAAGTCTTTGCCTGGTCAATAAAACACAGGTAAACATTTTTCTGATATTCTTACTTTTCAGCCAAGATCTATCTGGCATCAGCAATGATATCCCTCATTCCATGTTCTCAATCCAGCTTGCATTTCTGGAAGTTCCCTGTCAATATATTGTTCCAACCAGTTTTGAATTTTCTTGAGGAAAATTTTACTTTCATGTGATATTAATGATATTATTTGATAATTTCCCCCTTCTATTGGATCACCTTTCTTTGGAATGAGCACAAACATGGATCTCTTCCAGTCAGTTTGCCAGGTAGCTGTCTTTCAAATTTCTTGGCATAAACGAGTACCTCCAGTGCTCCAGTGTTTGCTGAAACATCTCAATGGATATTCTGTCAGTTCCTAGACTTTTGTTTTTCAATAAATTCTTCAGTGAATCTTGGACTTCTTCCTTCAATATCACTGGTTCTTGGTCATATACTGTCTCCTGGAATAGCTGAACTTTGACCCATTATTTTTGGTAAAGTGACTGTATATTCCTTCCATCTTATTTTGATACTTTCTTCATCATTCAATATTTTGCCCATAGAATCCTCAATATTACAACTCAAGGCTTGAGTTTTTTCTTCAGTTCTTTCAGCTTCAGAAATGCTGGGGGTATTCTTCTCTTTTGATTTTCTAACTCCAGTTCTTTGCACATTTCATTATAAAACTTTATTTTTTCTTCTTGAGTCACCTTTTGAAATCTGTTCAGTTCTTTTATATCACTATTTCTTCCATTCACTTTAGCTACCCTTCATTCAAGAGCAAGTTTCAGAGTCTCTTCTATGTTCCATTTTGGTCTTTTTTTCCTTTCCTTTCTTAAATGGCCTTTCAATTTCTCCGTATATGATGTTCTTGATGTTGTCCCAGAACTCGATTGATCTTCAGTAATTTGTGTTCAATGCATCAAATCTATTCTTCAGACAGTCTCTAAATTCAAGTGTCATATATTCAAGGTCCATCACGGGTGATTCTGCTGGTATTTGACATATCTGTGGCATAGCCTCCAGCCTCAGAGCAACACTCAAGCCACCACAGTAGGATGTGGCAGATAAGCGGTGGCTTTTACTATTAGGTACATTAAAACTCTTCTAGCACCCACCCATTCTCATTACCAAATTCCAAAACCACTTTCACATTTCAGGTATTAGTTAGAGTAGCACCCCTCTCCTGTGTACCAATTTTTGTCTTAGTTAACTAGGGCTACAATAGTAGAAATAGCACTAGTGGGAGGCTTTAACAAACATAAATTTACTTTTTCTCCCTTTAGAAGGCTAGCTCAAGGCAAAGGCTTTCTTTCTATCACTGTCAGCTCTAGAGAAAGGTCCTTGTCTCTTTTTGTCTTCTGTTGGTTGGTGTGGCAACTATCTTCCCCCAAGTCTCCTTGCTTGCTTACTTACTTAATCTGTTCTTTCATATCTCACAAGAGATTGATCTGAAACACCCCTTATACTGCTTCACTGACATAACAATGACAACGAATTCAGAGGTTCATCTAGTCTCCATGGCTCAAGAAAGTATGGAGTCCATGAAAATTTGAAATGATATCCTGCATTTTTTCCCATTTTGATCATAATTATTTATAGAATTATCAATCAAAATGTTCAGTAATGGTAGTTGGGTACCATCTAGTTCTGATCTTATGGCAAAGGAGGCAGTTGTTCCTAGAGACAATCAGCCACACATTCCATATACTCTTCCTATCCTTGACTCTCCTTCTTCCTCTCTTTCTTTAGGCAAATAGAGACCAATTCTCATGCCCTGGATGGGAGATTTCTGAGGCAGTATCACTATGAAGTAGATTGTCCAACTTTCCTTCCACAGAGTGGTTGGTGGGTTTGAACTACCAGTCTTCTGGTTTGCATTCAAATGCCTTAGGCACTATGCTACCAGAACCCTCTTAAGACCTCAGGTATTACAAAATAAACTAGGAGGAACAGTAGCACTGAACATGTTAATAGGCAAATTACCTCGGATGTCCCAAGAAAAACTATGACATCCTATAAACCAAGCAATCAAATCTCATGAAGTTTTTTGGATGAACAGGAGCATCACCTCATCAGCCACTCTTTTTTTTTTTTTTTTTGGTAAATATATCTATCACACATTTTTTTTAAATAAAACTTCAACTTTATTATTTTTTTTAAATTGTGATTTTGGTAAAATTATACAAAACAGATTTGTTTTACTTTCAACAGTTCATACACATTTTGTTTTGTGACACTGGTTACATTCCCTACGGTGTAATATCTCACCTCCCACTTCCTCCTTGTAGTTACCCTTCCCTGTGTCCTTCCTGCTTATGCATTCCTGCCTCCTACCTTTCTCCCTCTGCAAATTCTGCCTTTCTGATCTTCAATGGTTGATTATTCTGAGAAGTGCATCTCTCTAGTGTAAGTGTTCAGCTCACCAGCCTGTCTGTCATTTGGCTGAGACTTTAACATATCAACTTTTTCAGGTGTAAATCTTATTGACAGAAATTATAATAATTGACTATGCAGCCCAGCTGTTAGTTAATGTAATTTTTCCATCACTGTTAGAACTCCATTTCTCCCTCTCTCACATCTGTATTAACCACTAATAAACATTGGTCTCTATACATTTGCCTTTTCTTATTTTTTTATCGAAGGGATTTCACACAATATTTTTCCTGTTATAATTGCCTTGTTTCATTCAGCTTAATGTCTTCAAGCTACATCAATACTGTAGCATGTATCAAGACTTCATTTCTTCTGATAATTGAGAGATATCCCATTGTATGTATGTACCACATTTTGTTTACCCATTCATCAATTGATGGACATTTAATTGTTTCCACTTTTTGGTTGTTGTAAATATTGCTACATTGAACATTGGTGTACAAGTCTTTGAGTCTCTGCTTTCAAGTCCTTTTGGTATATATGTAGGAGTGGAATTTCTGGGTGATATGATAGTTCTATTTTAAGTTTTTGTTTTTTTTCTTTCACAATGGCTGCTCCATTTTGCATTCCCACCAGCAACAGACAAGTGTACCAATTTCCCCACATTCTTACCAGTATTTGTTATTTTCTGTTTGTTTAATCTTAGTCATCCTAATGGGATTGAAATGGTATCTTGGTTTGGTTTTCATTTGCATCTCTCCAACAACTAATGATGTTGCATGTCTTTTCATGTGTTTTGAGGCCAATTGAATAACCTTTTTGGTGAAATGTGTATTCAAGTCCTTTTCCCATTTTACAATTGGCTTGTTTGTCCTTTTATTGTCAAGTTGTAAAAGTTTTATATATTTTTTGATTATTAGATTCTTATCAGATATATGGTGTCCAAAGATATTCTCCTGATTTGTAGGTTACCTTTTCATTTTTTTGGTAAAGTTTTTTGATGAACAAGTTTTTAGTTTTTAGGAAATCCTATTTATTTGTTGAAGCCAGACGTGATGACAAAGCATAGCAGCAGCCAGCCATCCAGGTGAGGGGAGGGAGGGACCCAGGCCCCAACCCCAGGAGCCAAGAAAGTGGGGGAAAGAGAAGACAGAAGTGACAACAGAGCAAAGAAGCTCCAGGGATACAGGTAATGGGAGGGCTGAGAGGCTTAGAACAGCTAAGCAAGACAAACTTGTCTGTCAGTTTGTTATACTATTTTGCTTGCATGTTGCAGTGAAGCTTGAAGCTGTGCCACCAGTATTTCAAGTGCTGACAGGGTTGCACATAGTGTACAGGTTTCAATGCAGCTTACAGACTGAGACAGACTAGGAAGAAGGAAGAGGCCATCCACTTCTCAAAGAATTGGCCAGGAAAAACCTTATGAGTAGC
>NW_006921668.1:11002003-11009492 GCF_000298275.1 Orycteropus afer afer
CCTCCTGAATTTAGAGACCATCTAAAGAATAGATTTGATGCCTTGAACACCAGTGACCAAAAACCAGAAGAATTGTGGGATGACACCAAGAACATCATCCATGAAGAAAGCAAGAGGTATTAAAAAGATGAAAAAAGAATAAAAGACCAAAATGGATGTCAGAAGAGACTCTGAAACTTGCCCTTGAATGAAGAGTAGTTAAAACAAATGGAAGAAATGACACGATAAAATAACTGAACAGAGGATTTCAAAGAGCAGCTCGAGCAGACAAAGCTAATTACTGTAATGAAATGTTCAAAGACCTGGAGTTAGAAAACCAAAAGGCAAGAACATGCTCAGAATTTCTCAAGCTGAAAGAATTGAGGAAGAAATTTAAGCCTTGAGTTATTGAAAATTGAAAATTTGAATATTTTTTCAAATATTGAAAAATTCCATGGGTAAAATATTGAATGATGAATCATCAAAAGAAGATGGAAGGAATACACAGAGTCACTGTATCAAAAGGAACTGGTCAATCTTCATCCATTTCAGGAGATGGCATATGATCAAGCACCAGTGTTATTGAAGGAAGAAGTTGAAGCTGCACTGAAAGAATTGGCAAAGAACAAGGCTCTAGGAAATGAGAGAATACCCACTGAGATATTTCAACAAATGGATGCCCCACTGGAGGCACTCACTCAGTTATGCCAAGAGATTTGGAAGACAGCTACCTGGCCAACTGACTGGAAGAGATCCATATTTGTGCTCATTCCAAAGAAAGGTGATCCCACAGAATATGGAAATTATCCAACAATATTATTATTATCACAGATAAGTAAAATCTCACTGAAGATAATTCAAAGAAGTTGCAGCAGTATATTGACAGAGAACTTCCAGAGGTGCAGGCTGGATTCAGAAAAAAGATGTGGAACAAGGGATATTATCGCTGATGTCAGATGGATCTTGGCTCAAAGCAAAGAATTCCAAAAAAATGTTTACTTGTGTTTCATTGACTATGCAAAAGCATTTGATTGTGTGAATCATAACAAATTGTGGATAACCCTGAGAAGGATGGGAATTCCAGAATACTTGATTGTATTCCTGAGGAACCTGTACATAGATAGACCAGGAGGCTGTCATTTGAACAGAATAAGGGGACACTGTGTGGTTTAAATCAAGAAGGGAGTGCATGAGAGTTGTATCATTTCACCATACTTATTCAATTATATGCTGAGAAAAGAATCCAAGAAGCTGGACTATATGAAGAAGAATGTGACATCAGGATTGGAGGAAGACTCATTAACAACCTGCGATATGCTGATGACACAACTTTGCTTGTTGAAAGTGAGGATGACTTGAAACACATACTGATGAAGATTGAAAACTTCAGTCTGCAGTATGGATTGTTGTTGTTATTGTTGTTATGTGCTGTCGAGTTGGACCTGACTCATAGCAACCCTTCCTTGGGTTTCTGAGGCAGTATCACTACCTGAGTAGATTGCTCCATCTTCCTTCCGAGGAGTGGCTGGTTGGTTTGAACCGCCAGCCTTCTGGTTAGCCTTAGGCGCTATGCTACATCTCAGTATAAAGAAAACAAAAATCCTCACAATTGGACCTATAAGCAGCATCACGATAAATGGAGAAAAGAGTGAAGTTGTCAAAGACTTCACATTGCTTGGTTCTACAATCCATGCTAATGGAAGCAGCAGTCAGGACATCAGACCAGGTATAACACTGGGCAAGTCAGTTGCAAGGGACCTGTTTAAAGTGCTGAGGAGCAAAGATGTCTTCTTGAAGACTAAGGTACACCTGATACAAGTCATGATATTTTCAATTGCCTCACATGCATGTAAAAGTTGAACAATGAATAAAGAGGACCAAAGAAGAATTGATGCTTTTGAGATATGGTGCTGGCGAAGAATGCTGAAAATGCTATGGACTGCTAAAAGAACTAACAGATCTGTCCTGGAGGAAATGCAGCCATAATGATCCTTGGAAATGAGAATGGCCAGACGTCTTCTCACCTACTTTGGTCATGTTATCAGAAGGGACCTTTACCTGGAAAAGGATTTCATGCTTGGTAAGGTGGACAGTCCATGAAGGAAGAGAAGGACCTCAATGAGATGGATTAACACAGTAGCTGTGGCTATGGGATCAAGTATAGCAGGGATCTCGGAGGTGGCAAGGGACCCAGAAGTGTTTCCTTCTGCTGTGCATAAGGTCACTATGGGTCAGAGGTGACTCAAGGACACCTAACAACAACATTTATTCATTTTGTCTTTTTTATTTGTGGTTTTTTTTTTTGTTGTTGTTAGAGTAGGTAAACTATTTTTAAAAGCTAGGTCTAACAGCATTCTCCCTGCATTTTCTTCTAAAAATTTTATTGTTTTACATGCACATTTAAGTTTGTAACTCATTTTGAATTTGTTTTTGTATATGGTGTGAGGCATGGATGCTGTTACGTTTTTCAGCATGTGGAAATTCAGTTTTACCAACAACATTTATTGAAGAGACTCTTCTTTCCCCCATTGAATGGGCTTAACACCTTTGTCAAAAATCTGTTGACCACAGAAGTGAAGGTTTATTTCAATTTTATTCCATTGGTCTATTTATCTATTGTTATATCAATACCATGCTATTTTAATTATTGTATCTGTACCTTGTTCTTGTTGTTAGGTTCTTTTGAGTCAGCTCTCATTCATAACAAATATATGAATGAAACATTGCCCAGTTCTGCACTATCTTCACAATCCTTGCTGTGCTTGAACCCATCTTTGCAGTCACTGTGTTAATCCTTCTCTTTGAGGTTCTTCCCTTTTTGGTAACCCTCTACTTTAACAAGCATTATATCCTTCTCCAGGTACTGGTCCCTTCTGACAACATGACCAAAGTAGGTAAGTAGTCTAGCCATTCTTGTTTCTAAGGAGAATTCCAGCTGTACTTCTTCCAGGATAAATTTGTTTGTTTTTCTGGTAGTCCATTGGTATTTTCAGTATTCTTCACCGACACTACAATTCAAAGGCATCAAATCTTCTTCACTTTTCCTCATTCATTGTCCAGCTTTCATGTGCATATGACGACATTGAAAAATCCCTGACTTGGGTCATGCACACCTTAGTCTTCAAAGTGACTTCTTTACTCTTTAACAATTTAAAGAAGTCTGTTGCAGCAGATTTTCCCAGTGCAATACAACATCTGATTTCTTGACTGATACTTCCATGAGTAATGACTGTGAATCCAAATAAAACAAAATCTTTGACAACTTCAGTCTTTTCTCCATTTATTGTGATGTTGATAATTGGTCCAGTTGTGAGGATTTTCATTTTCTCTATGCTGAGATATAATCCACACTAAAGAGTGTATTCTTTAATCTTCTCTAGTAAGTGCTTCAAATCATCTTTACTTTCATCAAGTGGGCTGGTGTCATCTCACAGGTTGTTAACAAGACTTCCTCCAGCCCTGATGCCACATTCTTCTTCATATAGTCCAGCTTCCTGGATGATGTGCTCAATTCACAGATTGAATAAGAATAGTGAACCAATTTGACCCTGACACACACCCTTCCTGATTTTAAAGCATGCAATATTCCCTTGTTCTATTTGAATGACAACCTTTTGTTCTACGTACAGGTTTCTCATTAGCACAATTATGTGTTCTGGAATCCCCATTTTTTGCAATGTTGTCCATAATTTGCTATGATCCACACACTCGAGTGCCTTTGCATAGTCAATAAGATACAGGTAAACATCTTTTTGATATTCCTTGCTTCCAGCCCAGATCCATCTGACATCAGCAATGATATCCTTCATTCCATGTGCTCTTCTGAATCCAGTTTGAATTTCTGGAAATTCCCTTTTAATACACTGCTGTAACCATATTGTAATTATCTTTAGCAACATTTTACTTGCCTTTGATATTAATTATATTGTTCAATAATTTCCCCATTCAGTTGGATTACCTTTCTTTGGAATGGAAACAAGTACGGATCTTTTCCAGTTGGTTGGTCAGGTAGTTGTCTTCCAAATTTCTTGGCATAAATCAGTAAGCACCTCTAGTGCTGCATGCATTTGTTGAAACATTTCAATTGGTGATCCATCAATTCCTGGACCTTGTTTTTCACCAATTCCCTCAGTGCAGCTTGCTCTTTTTCTGTAAATAACATTGACTCTTGTTCACATACTGCTTTCTGAAATAGCTGAACATTGACCAATTCTTTTTGATACAGTGACTCTGTATTCTTTCCATCTTCTTTTGATGTTTCCTGTATCATTCAATAATTTGTGCATACAATCCTTCAGTATTGCAATGTGAGGCTTGAATTTTTTCTTCAGTTCTTTCAGCTTGAGATATGCTGAGCATCTTCTTCCCTTTTGGTTTTCCAACTGCAGTCTTTTATTATATATAATACTTTACTTTTTCTTCTCGAGTTGTCCTTTGAAATCTTCTGTTCAGCTCTTTTATGTTGTCATTTCCTCCATTCTTTTTAGCTATTCTCTGCTCAAGAGCAAGTTTCAGAGTCTCTTCCAACGTCCATTTGGACCTTTTTTCCTTTTCTGTCATTTTAAGGACCTTTGGCATTCTTCGTTTATCATATTTTTGATGTCATCCCACAACTCATTTGGTCTCTTCAGTCATGGGTGTCTAATGCATCAAGTCTACTCTTCAGGTGGTCTACAAATTCAAGTGGTATATAATTGAGTTTGTATTTTGGCTCTCCTTGTCCAGTTTTAATTTTATTCAATTTCAATTTGAACTTCCATGTAAGTAATTGGTGGTGTGTTCCACACTTAGCTCCTGGCCTTGTTTTGACTGATAACATTCAATTTCTCCATCTCCCCTTTACACAAATGTAGTTGATTTGATGCTTGTGTACTCCATCTGGTGAGGTCTACATGTATAGCTGAAGTTTATGCTGTTCAAAGAAGGTATTTGCAATGAAGAAATCATTGGTCTTGCAAAATTCTATCAAGAGACCTGTGGTGACATTGCTATCATCAGGGCCATATTTTCCAACTACCGATGCTCCTTTTTTTTTTTTTTTTTTTGAAATTTTGCATTCTAATCACCAGTAATAATCAACACATCATGATTGCATGTTTGGTCAATTTCAAG
Organism: Orycteropus afer afer; assembly: GCF_000298275.1. Taxonomy (NCBI): domain Eukaryota; kingdom Metazoa; phylum Chordata; class Mammalia; order Tubulidentata; family Orycteropodidae; genus Orycteropus; species Orycteropus afer. The sequence goes on from NW_006921668.1 coordinate 11,007,095, forward strand.
TCTAGAATTTGGTAAAAGTTTTCAATTTCTTCATTTTGCATTTTAGAGGTTGGAGTATAAATATGAATAATAGTAGTATTAACTGGTTTTCATTGTAGGCATATTGATATTATTCTATTACTGCAGCCTTTCACTTCAGGATCAACCTTGAAATATTCTTTTTGAAGATGAATGCCAGGCCACTGTCTTCAATTTTTCATTCCCAGCATAATAAACCATATGATTGCCTGATTAAAATGGCCAATACCCATCCCTTTCAGCTCATCAATGCCTAGGATACTTATCTTGATGTCTTTCATTTAATTTTGGACAACTTCTGATATTTCTAGATTCATACTTTGTATATTCCATGTTCTAATTGTTGATGAATGTTTTCAGCTGTCTCTTCCCATTTTGAGTCATCACTCATCATCAGATTTAGGTCCCAAAAGCTTTTTTCCATCCACGTCATTAAAGTCGATTCTACTTTCAGGAGGCAGCTCTTCCCCATATGTATTCTCAGTGTCTTCCAATCTGAGGGACACATCTTCTGGCAGTATATCAGATAATGTTTCACTGCTATTCTTATGGTTTTCAGGTGCCAATTTTTCAGAAGTGAATAGTCCCATCTTTCTTCCCAGTCTGTCTTAGTCTGGAAGTTCTGCTGAAACTTGTCCACCCTTGGCTACCCTACTGGTGTTTGGAATACCAATGACAAAGCCTTCAGCCTCACAGCAACTTGTAATCCACCACTGTATGACACACTGACAGATGAGTGGTAGAATGTTTATACTATCTGTATGTCATAACAGTTTTCACAGTTATAGCTCAGGGACATTGATGACAATTTTCATGTTGTGCCACCATTATTGCTATCGTTTTCCAAATTATTCCACCACCATTAGCATAAACTCAGTGTCCCACAAACAAAAGCTTCCCCTTCCTCCCTCCTACCCCTGGTAGCCACTAGTAATATTTGCTATATATGTAATTTTTTTTTCTAACCTATCTAGGAATTTCCCCCACTCCCAACCTTGGTAATCAACAAAGAAATTTCCCTTCCATGTATAAACCTTTCCTTGACTTTTACAATAATGAACTAATACAATATTTGTCTTTCTGTGATTGACTTACTTCACTCAGCATAATTTTCTCCAAGTTTATCCACGTTACATGGTGTATTGCAGATTCTACACTATTCTTTAGGGTTGCATAGTATTCCATTGCATATATGTACCACAGTTTGGTTATCTATTCTTCCATTGATGAATACTTAGGTTATTTCCATCTCTTTGCTACTGTGAATAGTGCAGCAAAGGACATGGGAGTGCATATACCTATTTGTGTCCTGGCTCTCAATTCTTTAGGATATATACCTAGTAAAGGGATTTCTGGATCAAATGGTATTTCTGTTACCAACTTTTGAAAGAATTGCCATACCAATTTCCACAGTGGTTTTATCATTTCACAGTGCCACCAGCAGTATATGAGAGTCCCAATCTCTCCACATCCTAGCCTGCATTTGTTATTTTCTGCCTTATTGAACTTTGCTATTAATGCTAGAGTGAGATGGTATCTCCTGGTTGTTTTGATTTGCACCTCCCTAATGGCTAATGATCACTAATATTTCCTCATCTGTTTGATGACTGCCTGAAGATCTCCTTTAGTGAAATGTCTGTTCATGTCATCTGCCCATGTTTTAATTGTATTGTTTTTCTTTTTGATGTTGAGGTATTGGAGTTTTCTATATATTTTAATGATAAGTCCTTTGTCCAATATATCATTACCATCCCCACCCCCCCCAGTTTTTAAGTTCCTTTTTACTCTTGTGGAGGTCTTTTGATGCACATAAAAATTTAATTTTTAGAAGGTCCCACTCATCTAGTTTACCTTCTGCTGTTTATATTACTTGGGTCATGCTTAATAGTTCATTTATGTCATAAATTAAGGCCCCTAAGTTTGCCCCTATATTTTCTTTGATTAATTTTATAGTTTTAGGTTTAAGTCTTTGAGTCATCTGAAGTTCATTTTTGTGTATGGTGTGAGATATGGATCTTGTTTAATTTTTCTGCAAATGGATATCCACTTTTGCCAGCACCATTTGTGAAGGAGAATATCTCCTCTACATTGAATGGGTTTTGACCCTTTACCAAAGATCAGCTTTTTTTTCCATAGGTCAATGGATCTATTTCTGGGTTCTCAATTCTGTTCCATTGGTCTATGTGTCTATCATTGTACTAATACCAGCCTGTTTTGACAATTGTGGCACTACAGTAGGTTTTGAGATCTGAGAATATGAGACCTTTTATTTCTTTTTCTTCAGTAGTGATTTGCTTATCTGAGGTCTCTTTCCTTTCTATATAAAATTAGTAATTGGTTTTTCTATGTCTGTAAAGAATGTTGATGGGTAATATTGACA
>NW_006921668.1:11010742-11012048 GCF_000298275.1 Orycteropus afer afer
TTTCTTTTTTGGGTTACAAGCATCTTCTCCTTCTTTTCTTTTGTTAAGTTTGACAGTAGTTTGTTGGTTTTATTAATCTTTTCAAAGAACCAATGTCTAATCTTGTTGATTTTTTCCACTGTCTTTCTATTTTCTGTTTCATTTATTTCTGTTTGGATCTTTATTATTTCATTTCTTCTATTGACTATAAGCTTTTTTGTTGTTCTTGTTGTTGCTCGTTGGCTAATTGTTGGAGATATTGTACTAAGGTATGGATTTTGGTCTTATTTTTTGATGTGTACATCTGTTGCTTTAAATTGCCTCCTATCACTGCTCTTGTAGTGCCCCAAAGATTTTGGTATGTTGTGCTTTCATTCTAATTTCCTTCAAAGAAATTTTTAATTTCATTTTTCATTTCTTTTATTACCCAGTTGTTTTTGAGAAGGGTGTTATTCAGTTTCCATGCTTTTGCTCTTTTTGGATTGGTCTTCCTATTGTTGATTTCTAATTTTATAGCATTGAGATGTGAGAAGATGCTTTGTAGTATTTCAATGTTTTTAATTTATTAAGGCTTGCTTTGTGACCTAACATATGGTCTATCCTGGAGAATATTCCATGTGTGCTGTAAAGGGATGTATATCTTGCTATTGCTAGTTGAAATGCTCTGTATATGACTATAAGATAAAGTTGGTTGATCATATTGTTTAATTCTCCTGCAACTTTGTTGAGTTTCTTTCCAGTTGTTCTATCTCTTACTGAAAGTGGTGTATTTAAGCCTCCTACTATTACTGTGAAGTCATTTATTTGTCATTTCAATTTTGTTAAAATCTGGTTTATGCATTTTGAAGGTCTTTCATTGGGTGAGTAAATATTTATTATTGTTATGTCCTCTTGCTTAATTGATCATTTAATTATTATATAATGTCCTTCCTTGTCGCCTATGGTCAGTTTTTGTCTTAAAGTCTATTTTGTCATAAATTAACATTGCCACCCCTGCTCTTTTTTGATTGCCATTTGCTTGATATATCTCTTTCCAACCTTTGATTTTTTAGTCTATTTTTTCTTTGTGTCTTAGGTGAATCTCTTATAGACAGCATATTGATGAGTCATGATTGTTAACCAGTGTGCAACTCTCTGTATCTTGAGTAGTGCATTTAATCCATTGATTGACATGAAGTGTATGTCTAGTAGAATTGACAAATATGAATTTATTTTTTGTCATTTTTTTGTAGTTTTACTGATTTCATTGTTCCATACCATTTTCTGTGCAAAGCTCATTTTGTTTATGAATTGTGTTATCATCTCTTTCATTGCTATTGTTTTAATA
>NW_006921668.1:11012343-11012951 GCF_000298275.1 Orycteropus afer afer
CTTCCTTCCGAGGAGTGGCTGGTGGGTTTGAACCGCCAGCCTTCTGGTTAGCAGTCAAGTGCCTTAGCCACTATGCTACCAGAGCTCCTTAGTTTCCTGTTTATAGGCTTGTAAGCTTATTTTACTTTGGATACTTTTATAACTGGGTTGGTTTCTGGAATATGTCATCATGTGTGTAACCATTGGCTGTTGTTTGCTCTTGTTTGTTCTCTGTCTGAAAGACTCCCTTTAGCATCTCTTGTAAATTTGGTCTGGTTTAACAAATTCCCTTAATTTCTGCTTACCTGGAAATCTCTTAATTTCACCCTCATATTTGAGAGACAGTTTTGCTGATTGTATAATTCTTTGTTGGAAACTTTTCTCTTTCAGAGTTTTATACATATCATCTCATTGCCTCCTTGCCCACATGATTTCTGCCAGAAAATCAGAACTTAGTCTTATTGGTTACATTTGTAGGTAACTTTTAATTTTTCTCATACTGTCAGGATTCTTTATTTGTCTTTGGTTTTGGTGAGTTTGATGGTGCTATGTCCTGGACGGCTGGCTGTTCAAACTCACCAGCCACTCCTCAGAAGGAAGGTTGGGCAATCCTACTTCTGTAGTGATAC
>NW_006921668.1:11014816-11031406 GCF_000298275.1 Orycteropus afer afer
TACAAAAGGGAAAACAAAGACTGGGTAGAACCAAAAGAAAGAAAAAAAGGAATCAGGTGAAGGGAAGAGAGAAAAATAAAGCAATAAACAGGGAAGAGAAGTAGAAAAATAAATAAATAAATACATAAGAAGATACGTGGAAGATAAAAAGAATAATCAAAAAGAAAACAAAGAAAAACAAAACTGTTGGGGGCTGGGCACAGCACTCAGGCTCTCTCAGGGCACAGACCATGATGGAATTCTTCTTGGTCAAGAAAGTGAGTGGAGGCAGAGTTGTTCACCAAGAGGGTGTGTGGTATAAGAATAACAAGGGGAATTTTGCATCTGTCTAGTCATCAGCTTCCAGCACTGTTGCCTATACTGTCCTCAGCAAGCAGAACCCATTCTTAGGTCACAGTGCAGGTCAGAACTCCACTTGGATATATTCAAAATGACCACGGTACTTGCAAATATTTAAAATGGCTGCAACCTCAGGACAGCCAGCAGTTCATAGGTCTGTTTGTCTCCTTTGCTGTTTTCCTTTCTATTGTCAGGAGCTAGTGCAGTTCTTGCCTATGTAGTCCTTGGTGAGCACAAGTGACTCGTAGGTTGTTACTGGAATGCTTGCAAATATTCAAAATGGTTGTGCCCTCAGAACAGCTGGCAGTCCCCAGATATTGTTGTCTCCTTCTTTGCTGTTTCCCTTTCTGGTTGTCAGTCATTAGTGCCATACTTGCCCATGTAGTCAATGGTGAGCAGATCTTATTCTTAGGTTGCTGCTGGAGACGTGCTTAAATATTCAAAATGGCTGTACTCTCAGGACAGCCAGCAGTCTGCAGCAATCTTTGTCTCCTTAGTCACTGTTTTCATTGCGATTCTTCTACTAGAAGGTGTTTAATCCACTTCTTTATCATTTCCTTCAAAGCTCAGGGTTCCAAGATTGTTTTCTGTTATTAATTTCTATTGTCTTTTCATTGCTTTGTTGCAGAGGGAATAGCTTGTCTGCCTATGCCACCATCTTGCCAAAACTCTGTAAAGTATGTTTTAAAATATCACAATGTGAGTCCTCCTTCTTTGTTCTTCACTGTCTACAATACTTTAGATATTTGAGGCCTCTTGCCATTCCACGTAAATTTGGAGATTTGTCTATTTCTGTAACAGGCTTTTTAAATTTCAATCAGGATTGTGTTGACTCTATAGATCATTTTGGATAATAATGTCATCTTAAATATATATTAAGTCTTCCAACCCAAGAACAAGGAACATATTTCCATTATTTTATCTATTTAATCTTTTTCAGTAGTATTTTATAATTTTCACTGTATGAGTCTTTAATGTCCTGGTTATGTTTATTTCTAGATATTTTATTCTTTAGATTCCATTGTAAATGGAGTTGTTTTACTAATTTCTCTTTCACATGTGTTATTGCTAATGTGTAGAAAGCCAAACTGATTTTTCTTTGTTAATCTTGTGCCCTACAATTTTGCTAAATACCTCTCTTTAGAAATATTCTTGCAGACTTTTTGGGATTTCCTGTATATAAGATCACATCATCTGCAAGCAGAGGTACTTTCACTTCTTTTCCAATATGTTATTGTTGTTGTGTGCCGTCAAGTTGGCCTGACTCCTAGCGACCCCACCTTTGGTTTCTGAGGCAGTCTCACTATGGAAGTAGATTGCCCCATCTTCCTTCCAAGGATTGGCTGGTGTGTTTGAACTGCCAGCCTTCTGGTTAGCAGTCAAGTACCTTATGCACTATGCTACCAGAGTTCCTTTTCCAATATGAATACCCTTTCTTTCTCTTCTTTTTTCTTTTTGTTTTATTGCTCTGGCTATGAATCTAATTGTGACAGCATGTGACATTGTCTTATTCCTGATTTGAAAAGGGAAGCTCTCAGTCTTTCTCCATTAAGTGTAATGTTGGCTTTGGGATTTTCATATATACCCTCACTCATCTTGAGGAATTTCCCTTTTATTCCAATATTCTTTATGGTTTTCATAGAGAAAAGATTTTGGATTTTACTAAATGTTTTTATCTGCTTCCATAAAGATGATTTTTTTCCCTTTGTTCTATTGATGTGCTGTGTTACGTTATTTTTCCAATGAATTATTCTTATATTTCTAGAAAAAAAATCCCAGCTAGTCATAGTGTATGATTCTTTTAATATACTATTGGATTATGTTCACTCATATTTTGTTGAGAATTTTTCATCAACATTCATAAGAGATTTTTGGCCTTTAATTTTATTTGCTTATTGTGCCTTTGTCTCATTTTCATGTCAGAGCTATGTTTGCTTCATAGAATGAATTAGTGAGAATTTACTCCTTCAGTGTTTCTCAGGAGAGTTTTAAAGAATATTGGTGTCAATTCTTCTGCATATCTTTAGAAGAATTCCCCAATGAAGACATCAGGTCTGAGATTTTTCTTTTTCTTTTTTCTTGGTGTGGGGGGATACGTTTTTGATCACTGATTCAATCTCTACACTTGTAATGGATTTGTTGCTATAAATTCCCCTTTGAGTATTACCTTCATTGTATTCAATTTCATTTCATTTCACATTTTCACATGTTGTGCTTTCATTTTTCTTTGATACTAGGGAAATTTATTATTGACGCATTGGTAATTGCATAGTGTGTTGTTTAATTTCTAGGATGATTATTCTTGAAAAACTGCAGTTCAAAGAATCACTTCTATATGGCTTTTCTCGTCATGGTTTTGAAACTCTCATACAATAATTGGCTAGACTACCATCTTTCAGGTCTTGATTTACTATACAAAAAGGAGCTTGAAATTTACCCAATAGGATCACCCCTCATGTGGTAGTTTGAGAATTGATCTGTTTTTCTCTCTTGCCAACTGTATGTAAGAGGCAATCCCACAGAGGATCAAGGTGACCAATATAATTTCAAGAAGAGTCTGGAGGAGAGAGTGTCATTTAGTCCCTGGTTCCCTGTGTTGAGAATATACTAGACCCAGAAGGTCTTGAAAAGTGTGGGTCTGTGTCGTGCGGTGGCAAGAGAGTGAATCACACTGGCCTGGCAACACCTAGCACCAGGGACCTTGAAGGGCCCAAGAGTAGATTGTTAAGAGATCTTGTGCAGAGTTCTTTCTGTATTCCAGGCAAGGCTCAGCAGCAGAGCAGAAGCCTCAGGAGCTGTGCAGGTGCCCTGGGCAGTGTGGTGGTAGCCAGAGGCAGTTGCAGAGGTGAAGACAGCATCCGATTGCTAGAAAGCACTACTTGATGGCCTAAAGAAATAAGAATGCACACAAATGGGTAATTTGGAGAACGTTACGAGGTTTCTCATTGAGAATCTATTATTATTGTTTCCTGTGTGCTTCCTATAAATAATAATAATAACTTTTACCTTGTCTGTATTGTGTAAGTGTTTCCTGTATCTGGCTCAATCGCAAATAAATGTATCACCCATGAAATGGTTGGTGCCTGCAAGTTTGAGGTGCAGCCCGTCTGCATGTGCAATGCAGATAGACAAACAATCATATATAGACATTATATGCAGTCCAAATAAGGTCTTACTTTTGTTCCTCATCATATCAGGGTGGTAGGGGAACATCTTAACTTTTGAATACATAAGTTTCTTCTGTGGACAGTGAAATTTCTGGCATGTTGGAAATTCATTTCAGTTGCAAATTCCCTGGGTACTATTTAAAATAATAGGCTTTCAGGATCAACGTAATTAAAATGGCTTAAAATTAAATAATCCCCCAAAGCATTAAAAATATAAATAATTTTATTTCTATATGGCAATCAAGGAGCTCTGGTGGCATAGTGCCTAAGGTATTTGACTGCTAACCAGAAGGTTGACAGTTCAAACCTACCAGCCACTCCTCAGAAAGAAGTTTGGGCAATCTACTTCCCTAGTAATACCGCCTTGGAAATCCAAGGAGGAGTTGCTATCAGTTGGGTCCGACTCCAGGGCACATAACAACAACAACAATAATTTAGAAAGCATTTACAAATTTTTACAGAAGGAAAGGGTGCCCTCTTGTGTTATAATTTAAGATGAACAATTGGATAAATTGTAAGCATACAGTTGAAGTCATATTTATTAGATTCTCAACTGAAAATTATGCTTTTTAGAGTGAAAATTAGATAACATAATAAAGTCAGGAATATTTTCTACCTTAAAGTATTAGTAAAATGTATTTTTTTAAATTCATTTACTTTTCTGGACATAAAATAGAAAATAATTGGATGAAAGATTAGCTAAACCATGCTGATCCCCTCTTCTGTTACCTAATAAAATGCAACTTATCTATCTGTAAGATCTGCTTCAAGTTTAGAATTACTATATTTATAAATAACACTAATGATGTAAATGTCTAAAAATTATATTTGCAAGTATATTTTTATTACAAAAATGTTTATTGTAATCTGTATTTCCAGCAAAGTGATTCCTTCCATATTCTTGAATGATTATTCGGGTCAAAGTAGATCAAAACTTAATGTAAATTATGTGTTTATATATTTAGAAATGTTTTCTTAAAGATAGTCAGCACTTTTATGTTCTGATGTGTTAAAATGGATGTTAATATACTCTATTATAATTTTCCCCTAAAATAAAATTTTGACTCATAGCAACCTCATTTGGGTTTTTGAGGTGGTAAATCTTTATGGAAGTAGATTGCCCAGTCTTTCTTCTGCAGAATGGCTGGTGGGTTTGAATCACCAACCTTCTGGTTAGCAGTCAAATACCTTAGGCACTATGCCACCAGAGCTCCTTACAGAAAGTAAAATAGAAAGTACATAATATGCTTTTAGTTATTCATCTTTCACTCTTCTGTTCATTTGACATCCTTTTAACAAATAATTATTGAACACCTATTGTATACGTCACATTGGATAAAACAAAAAAACAAAACAAAACAAAAAAACAAATTCACTGCCATTGAGTCAATTCTAACACATAGTGACCCCCACTGGGTTTCCAAGGCTATAAATCTTTATGGAAGCAGACTGCCTCATTTTTCTTCTGTGGAGCAGCTGGTGGATTTGAAACTCCAGTCTTTTGGTTAGGAGCCAAATGCCTTAACTTCTACACCACCAGAGTTCCTTCAAAATGGGGGACAAAGAAAAGAAAAAAGATACTGTCATCTGCATAGTCTTGGTAAGAAGTAGAAGTAGTACCTGGTTAGATGACTCTTTTAACTCATAATTAATACATCAGTTGTGTATGCGTTTCTGTCTACTGGAGTTGTTGTGACTCATGTAAATCAACATATATAAAAACATCTAGAAATGTTTCTGGCACAAATGTAACTACTTTTGATAGCAGGAAATACAGTGGTATAATTATAATAATTTAGAATCTTTTATCAGACAGAGCAGTATTATTCTGTAACACTTATCTCCTTCGTAAAAATGGGCAAATGTCTTAACCTGTATAAACTTCAGTTTGTGCATCTACAAATGAAACAAAAAACAAACAAGCAAGCAAACAGAAAAACATCTGCCTTATAGGGTCGTTGTCAGTATTGAACGAGAAAATGCATGTAAGGCAGGCTATGTATAGTAGAGTTAATAATAAAACCATATGACTACATATAATATGAACAAAGGATGCTTAGTACAAGTTAATATTAATTAACACTTTATTAGTTTAACTTTTTTTATATATAGATAAACTGTGAAACCTCAAAGATAAAGAAAATAATTTTGCATGTAAACACAGATTGTTAAGCTTTCTCATTTCAGTCTCCTGAAAGGAAGGTTGGGCAATCTACTTCTCTAGTGATACTGCCTCGGCAACCTAAGAAGGGGTCACTATGAGTCGGGGCCAACTCAAAGGCACATAACAACAACAACAACATGGAAGGAAATCAATATCTAATGTTCCAGAAAAAAAGGGAGCCTTGAAAAACTTTCTAACATTGGTGAAATGCTTTTCTTTCTTTCTTTCTTTTTTTTTTTTGACAGGGAAAATTCTTTCCTTCTCTTGAGGTCATCAGTTTAAATACTCAATTGGCAGGTTTATTAAATTTATTTTTATGACTGAAACCTATGCATCATAGGTCATAAAACCCATGCACAGAGTGTTGTACTCAATAGTATTCTGTAGTAAGACCTGTCAGTGTATGAGACACAAGATTATAATTGCCACTAAAATTACACCTGGCATAAAAAAATCTCAAAATATCTTTCTAACATTTGATAAATTCATGTTAGGTCAGGGGAGATGAATACTTCAGGTATATTACTCCCACAATCACTATTACAGATTTACATTTCTGTGTATGCTTGGCTATTGTGTTTAAAATAATGTCGGAAAAATTGGAAACCAATGTGGAAATTTTTAATCATGAAATCATTATTTTTATCTTAAATGTCTTAAAATGATGTAAAAATCATAACAATAAAATATAGGATAAGTTCGTTTCATCTTACACACACACACACACACAAACTCACTGCAGTTGATTCAGTTCTGACTCATATATTGAATACATTTATTACTTTAGAATTTGGTGTCTTTTGATCACAGCTATAGCATACTGTTGGTAAATGAGAGTAAATAACATTTTTATTTGGCCTATGTAGTGTTTCTAAAACTAGGAATATTTTCATATTCATTCTGCTTTAACATTCTTTATGCAAATCCAGTGAAATGACCATCTGTTTCATTGTCTATCAATGTAGAATTGACTACAGATGTCCTAGGAGTTACAGCTTCCATTCTTCTAATTGTTGTTATCATATTGTTTCTCATAGTTGATTATTTCCTTACATTTTGCTAACATAATTTTCTATGCATGAAATATAATACTTTTGGAAGTAGTCTTTTAAAAGGACAAAAGTTTGTCAAGGCAATTTAAGTCCTTGGCCTCTCTAACATTGGTGAAGCACAATGTTAGAACACAATTGTTGATCTTCTTCCCAATCCCTTTTTTTTATTTAACATCTGCAAGGCTTCTGTGGGGATGAGTAATTTTACCTTCTAATTTCCATCAAAACACAAGCAAACAAAAAATGGCACTCATTACTATCAATCCTGTTTCTAGAAAATAATGATTCTGGTTCCCCAGAGCGTTATTAGTCTAGTGAAACATATTAATTTGCTCAATAACTGAATTCATATGTCCAAAATTCTTTTTTAAAAATGCAAAGTTACAAAACCAGTGATAACAGTTTCAAAGTACCCAATCACAGTCAATAGACTTTATCTTGTTTTATTACTTTGATAGAGGCTATGCTTTAGCCACTGTAGAATCCACAGACTATTATGTACATAGCACATTATCATTATATCAAGTTAAGGACAATTAAGAACCACATTTGCCAACCTCATATAAAATGGTCTGTTAACCTGTGGCAATGTGGGACAAAACAAATCTTTAAAGTACTTTCAAGCAGAAAGTGGCCCTTTATAGAAAAAGTTTTCTGATCCCTGGTATAGAGCTCCAAAGGCTAAAATACTTCTTAGAAAGCATGGATTCTGTTTGTTGGACATATACTCACATATATCATCCTAAGTTTGATGACTAAAATTACTTGGAGGAGATTTCCTTTCTCTCTTGGTCCTGATTTCACAGGTAGCTAACTAGAAGCATAGTGCCTAAGGCTTTTGACTGCTAACCAGAAGGCTGGCCGTTCAAACCCACCAGCCACTCTTCAGAAGGAGGAGTGGGCAATCTACTTCTGCAGTGATACAGCCTCAGAAACCCAACGAGGAGTCACTATGAGTCAGGAGCTACTCGATGGCAATGAGAACTGTCAAATGATTAAGGAAAATTTTACATGATATTACTGTCAAGATCAGTAAGAATACCTCAAGGATGACCTTATTAGACAAAGATGCAGTCTATGGTAAGTGGTAAAATAGAATTACTTTGTCCAGCCTACATTCCCTCAATGGCTCACCATATTAAATTAGTTCATTTGCTTAAAGGAGAAGGAGACCTTATCTTGCATACATTTCACTTTCCTTTCCTTGCCACAGGCAAGGGATTCCTTCCTTTCCAAAGCAGAGTGTTTAAATAAAAACCTTGGGCATGTGAATTCAGTCAATTCTGGTATCTTTCTTCTGATCTGATTGCAGGTAATTGTTTAAAATAAAAATGTCTAAATTTGGAACAGCAGAAGCAGAATTTTTGAATGGTTAAAATGAGTTTGTGATTGTTTCAAAACATAACATGACTAGTCAATTTTAATTTTTAGATGGACAGCACAACTTTTTAATGACAAGCTTAATAACAAATATAAATTACAAATATAAAATGTAAAAAAACACATTACTTAACAATGTGGATAGGACTATACTATGGAAAGAGTGAAATTTATCTAGTAATTTTAGCTTGGTTTTTCTTTTTAGCATACCATTTAGATCAGAAGTCAAATATCGTTAACCCCAGGTCTAAATTAGAGTATAAACTGCCACAACTATAAAAGAAAGAACAAGGGGACAAAGAATGAAAATCCTTCTTAACACAAAATAAGAAACTCTATGCATTAATTTAAAAAAAAAATTGTTAATCATAACAATATGAAATTTATACCTAGCCACTGTTGTTTCTTGAAATATTGTTCTAAAATCCTTTTGAAAATTGGAAGAGGATCATTTATTAGTTATTCCTAATTTATACTTAAGTATTTATAATAATCATTTTTAAAATAATATATACATACATTTAAATAAGGCCTGAAGTTATTGTAAATATAGTTTTTGATGCCTGGGAAAAGTGCCATTAATGTATCTATGACCACCACACAAAGGTCCATAATTTTATTTACTAAAACAATGTGAAAACCCAGGCCCATGACTTCTCCACAATGATTGTTGTCATCATTTCTTCTCATTTGTAACTATAATCAGCATCCTGTATATCTTCCATCAGTCCAAATCTTTATTCTACCCATGCATGCTCATATCTGTCTGTGCATTATTTAAGAGGGTTTCATTTCCTAGGATATTTTACTTCATTCTCATGTTAGTTCTGAGGACAGCACAAGAATGACTGTCTTCCTTATATGAGCTCTATAGCATCAATATTGCCATTCTCCCTATTTTTTTCTCACATTTTTCTCAAGTTTCAAACAGGCTAATCCACTTCTGTTTTCTGAAATAACCTATTCTCTGTAATTCACTAGTAGAGTTGTAATTGTTTTCCTAACAAAATCCAACCCAATTCATTTTTTCTACTATTGGCATTTAAACACTCACTTGGAGTTATCTCCTTTGAGATATACACTCATTCTTCTTCCCTGCTCTCTACACTTCATCTCAAGAATTAGTACCATTCTCAGTAAAGGGCAAGTTATGGGCTGAGAGGATCCATAATAAATATATTCACAACACCTGCCTTTCTCTGTCTCCATTCTTTGTCCTCTTTGCCTTTTGTATCCTGTAGAGAACCACATAACTGTATACTTCTTCATCTTCACCAGACTTTACATTTCCAGAAGGCAAATTGTGTATTTCACTTATTATCCAGTTTAGCATACCAAAACTAAAACTGAAATCACTGCCATTGAGTCTATTCTGACTCACAACAACCCCCATTACGTTTCTGAGGCTGTCAGTCTTTACAGAGGTAGATTACTCTGTCTTCTTCTCATGGAGCAGTTGGTGGATTTGAACTGCTGATCTTCTAGTTAGAAGCCAAATGCTTTATCCACTATGCCTAAGAGGAAGTAAATATGGGAGCTCTGGCTACAAAGTGCCTAAGGTGTTTGACTGCTAACCAGAAGGCTGGTGGTTCAAAAATATATTTAGAATAAATTAATGTAAAATTTTATAGAGGAAAATGTTATGTAAATTAACTACACTAAGGTTATTTCAATAAGTTTATCAAATAAAATTCTGAACAATAAAACTTACTCATTTAAAAATAGTTACTTTTATTTTGTTGTTATTGTTGAAAATACACACAGCAGAACCTACATCATTTCAAGAATTCTACATGTACAGTTCAGTGACATCGATTACGATCTTCAAGTTGGGCCACCATTCTCACCTTCCTTTTATGAATCATCCTCCCCCATTAACATAAACTAACTCTCTTCTAAGCTTCCTGAACTTTCAAGTTGGTATTGTTAATTTGATCCCATATAGACAGTTCTCTGGTAGTGTAGTGCCTAAGGCACTTGGCTGCTAACCAGAAGGCTGGCGGTTCAAACCCACCAGCCACTCCTCAGAAGGAAGGTTGGACAATCTATTTCCGTAGTGATATCGCCTCGGAAACCCAAGGAGGGGTCTCTGTGAGTCGGGTCCCACTCAACGGCACATAACAAGAGGAAGGCAATTCTCTAAAAGAGCACAATGCTCAAAGCAAACATTCTTTATTAAATACCATATGTTTATGCAAATAATGTGTGCTATACATTTTTGTAAGGAGCTCTGGTGAAGTAGTCCTTAAGACATTGACTGATAACCAGAAGGTTAGGGGTTCAAACCCAACAGCCACTAGGTGGAAGGAAGACTGGGCAATCTACTTCCCTAAAGATTTACTGCCTCGGAAACTCAAAGGGAATTGCTATGAGTTGGAAGTGACTGCTTGGCAGTGAGTTTGTTTGTTTATTTTCTGGTTCATACAGATTTGTAAACCTAGCAACCTTCTGTGTGTTATTTTCATAAGCGTAGTATGCTACCGTTTTTTTACATGTTGATGACTTTTTTTTTTCTTTTCTTTTCCCTTCTGTCAATGGGTTTAATAGTAAGTCTGTCTTGTTGCCTGTTGATGTGGAGTTTCGGTTCCCAGAAGCAGACCCTTATCAGCCTACCTTCAAGTTTCTAAAGCATCTCCTCTCTCGGCAGGATTCCTTCCCTATTCTGCAAACCGCTTTCTTAATTTAGGGAGAAATCACTTTTTCTATGTTAGAAACAGCCGTTGCCCCCAGTAGGTGCATTGGTCTGAGCATTGTTCGCTGAAGAGACCACTCAGGCGTATGAGGCTGGCAAAATACGCTGCTCCTTCTGCCCCACTGTTCAGCTGGCTAGCCTCCACACTTGGGCCGCTTGAATCTCTAGCCGGTGTGGATTCTGCAACGTGGGTGTGAGAGCCGCGGGTGCGGAAGTGTCATACATCCTCACTCAGAGAAAATCGGTCTGACAGCTGCATGGGGCCCCACAGAATTGGGGCAGTGTGTACTTGCGCCCTCACCATCCTGCTGCCTGTATTCGGGTTGTGGCAGTGTGCAGACAGCCAACCTCCGCTAATCTCTGGCATAGCATAGCGACGTACAGATTGGCTCCAAGGAACTCCACTACTCTCAGGCCCTGCTGTGAACTACCCGAGAAAATGCACAGTTTTAATTGTTTATTATTTTAGGATTATCAAACTCTACCCATGATTTTTTGTTTTGTTTTGTTTTGTTTTTACCATGCCTTATACCTTTTTATACAAATATGATTAAAAGTAACATTTTAGGACCATTGAATGAAGGTGAAAATCTTCCAAGAAACCAAACCCACTGCCATCCAGTCGATTCTGACTCAGCGACCCTATAGGACAGAGTAGAACTGCATTGTAGAATTGCCAAGGCTGCAAATCCTTACAGAAGCAGACTGACTCATTTTCCTCCCATGGAGCAGCTGGTAGATGCAAACCAATGACCTTTTGGTTAACACTTCAATGCTCTAACCACAGCACCAGCAGAGCTCCTGTGTATGTAAACATAAAATGTAATCCTATGAGAGTAAATGGGGCCAAAATTCACTTCTGGAGATATCATGGGACATACGTGGTGCATACATGGGCACACAATTCCACAATTTATTTTACATAATGTCATTATTTCTGCCCATATTATGTATAGGTGTGTTATTTACATGGGCACATTATTATTGAAAAATAAGGTAAGGTAAACTATTGTTTGGTTTAAAGAAGATTTCAAAGAGTATTTCTGGTTTAATGTTTAAGACTTAGAGATTTTCTCTGGGCAGTAGTTTCAGGGGTTCATTCAGCAGGAAAATCAGAATTTCATTAAAATTTAAAATTCTGTTCCACAATTGACCCCGTTTAGATTATGATCCTTCTATAGACTCTTTAGGAGCTCTGGTAGCGTAGTGCCTAAGACACTTGACTGCTAACCAGAAGGCTGGCAGTTCAAACCCACCGGCCATTCCTTGGAAGGAAGATGGGGCAATCTACTTCCGTAGTGATACTGTCTTGGAAACCCAAGGAGGGGTCGCTATGAGTTGGGTCCAACTAGACAGCACATACTACAACAACAACAACAACATAGACTCTTTGATCAAAATATTCAGTAAATGATAGTTGGGCAAGATCCAGTTCTGATGTTATGGCAAAGGAAGTAGTTGATCATGGAGATAATTAGCCACATATTCCATTTCCTCCTCCTATTTCTGACTTTCCTTCTTCCTTTGTTGCTCCAGGTTAACAGAGACTAATTGTTGTATCTTGGATGGCCACTTGCAAAAATATCCATTTTAAGTATACAACTAGGTGAGTTTTGGCAAATGTGTAGTCATGTAACCACTATCACAATCAAGATTTAGAATATCTGCATTATCTTAAAAAGTTTCCTCATTTCCCTTTGAAGTCAATCCCTATAAATTCTCTTGGCCCCAGACAAGAACTAATTAGTTTTATTTTACGATATTTGCTCTTTTCTAGAATTTAATATTAAATAGTTTATATAGTGCATAGCTTTTGTACTTGGCTTCTGTTATTTTGTGTAATGTTTTGAGATTCTTTCATGCTGCTGCTCATATTAGCAGCTTTTTCTTTTTAATTATTATATAGATATATCACATTTTGCTCATTAATTCACCAGATGATGATACTTTAGATTTTTTTTTTCTTCTTTATGACAATTACAAATAAAATTATTGTGAACAGAGTACTAGCATATGTGGATGTGTTTTCATTTCATTTGTATAGATACAAAAGAGAGGAATTGCTTGGTTGTGTATTAGACATCTTTCTCTTGTGGAGCAGTTGGTGGGTTTAAACTGCTGACTTTTTGGTTAGCAGATCAGCACTTAAACCACTCTGCCACTTGTGGCAATCTGCTTCCATAAATATTTATAATTTTGGAAATTGTTTTACTCTGTCCTACAGGGTTACTCTGAGTCAGAATCAACTGTATGGCTGTCTTGGTTCTCTAATACTGCTATAACAGAAACATCACAGTGGATGGTTTTAACAAACAAGAATTTATTCTTTTACAGTTTAGGAGGCTAAAAATCTGAATTCAGAGTGCTGACTCTAGGGGCTGGGTAAAACTCCCTTCAACCTTGGGCCTCAGGTCTGCTTCTTGTCCCAGACTCAATTGAGTAAACCAGAGGCATCTTCTGACACAGCCAATTGCTGTGTGAATTCATCACATCAAAGGCATTTACTTTTTGTGCTGATCCTCTACTTTACCAAGCATTATATCTTTCTCCAGGGAAAAGTCCCTTATGACAACATAACCAAAGTAGGTGAGAAAAAGTCTGGCCATTTTTGCTTTTAAGGAGCATTCCACTGTACTTCTTCCAGGATACATTTGTTAGTTCTTTGGAAGTCCATGGTACTTTCAGTATTCTTCACCAACACCACAACTCAAAAACATCAATTCTTCTTAGGCTGGCAAAATATGCAGCTCTTAGGTCTTCTTTATTCATTGTCCAGGTTCCAGAAGTAGATGAGGTGATTGAAAACACCATGACTTGGGTTAGACACACCTTAATCTTCAAAAAGACATCTTTGCTCTTCAGCACTTTAAAGAGGTCTTTTGCAGCAGATATGCCCAGTGCAATACATTATCTGATTTCTTGACTGCTGCTTCCATTTGTGTTGATTGTGGAAACAAGTAATATGAAATCTTTGACAACCTCAATCTTTTCTCCATTTATCGAGATGCTGCTTATTAGTCCAGTTGTGAAGATTTTTGTTTTCTTTATGTTCAGGTGCAATCCATGTTGCAGACTGTAGTCTTTAATCTTCATCAGTAAATGCTTCAAGTCACCTTCGCTTCAGCAAGCAAGGTTGTGTGGTTTGCATATCACAAGTTGTTAATGACTCTTCCACCAATCCTAATTCCACGTTCTTCTTCATAGAATCCAGTTTGTTAGATTATTTGCTCAGCATACAGATTAAATAAGTATGGTGAAAGGATAGAACCCCAACACACTTGCTTCCTGATTTTAACCTGTGCAGTATTCCCTTGTCTGGTTTGAATGACAGCCTCCTGGTCTATGTACAAGTTCCTCATGAGCACCATTAAGTGTGCTGGAATTACCATTTGTCTCAATGTTATCCATATTTTGTTATGATCCACACAGTCAAATGCTTTTGTGTAGTCAATAAAACACAAGTAAACATCTTTCTGGTATTTTTTATTTTCAAAAAATCCATTTGACATCAACAATGATATCCCTCACTCCACGTCCTCTTCTGAATCCAGCTTGCATATCTGGAAGTTTCCTGGCAATATATTGCTGCAACCATCTTTGAATTGTCTTCAGCAAGATTTTACTTACATATGGTATTAAGGATATTGTTCAATAATTTCCACATTCTTTGGGATTACCTTTCTTTGGAATGGGGACATATATGGATCTTTTCCAGTCAGTTGGCCTAGTAGCTGTCTTCCAAATTTCTTGGCATAGATGAGTAAGCACCTCCAGTGTTGCATCTGTTTGTTGAAACATCAATGGGTATTCCATCAATTCCTGTTTCCTTTTTTTTTTTTGCCAATTCCTTCAGTGCAGCTTCAATTTCTTCCTTCAATACCATGGGTTCTTGATCATATGCCACCTCCTGAAATGGATGAACATTAACCAATTCTTTGTGATATCACAACTCAGCATATTTCTTCCATCTTCTTTTGATGCTTCATGCATCATTCATTATTTTGCCCATAGAACATTTCAATATTGCCACTTGAGGCTTGAATTTTTTCTTCAGTTCTTTCAGTTTGAGAAATGCTAAGTGTATTCTTCCCCTTTGGTTTTCTAACTCCATTTCTTTGCTTGTTTCATTATAATAATTAATTTTGCCTTCTCAAGCTGCTCTTTGAAATCTGTTCAGCTCTTTTATCTGATCATTTCTTTCCATTTGCTTTACTACTCTCAAAGAGCAAGTTTCAATCTCTTCTGACATCTATTTTGATCTTTTCTTCCTTTTCTGTCTTTTTAATGACCTTTTGCTTTCTTCATGTATGATGTTCTAGAGGTCATCCCACAGTTCCTCTGGTTCTCAGTCACTGGTATTCAATGTGTCAAATCTATCCTTCAGATGGTCTCCAAGTTCAGGTGGGATATAATCAAGGTGATATTTACGCTCTTGTTGACATGTTTTAATTGTCTTCAGTTTCAACTTGAACTTGCATATGAGCAGTTGATAGTCTGTTCCACAGTTAGCTCTTGGCCTTGTTTTTGCTGAAGATATTGAGCTTCTCTGTCATCTCTTTCCACAGATGTAGTCAATCTGATTCTACCTGTCTAAGGCCACCTGTATAGCTGTCAATTATGTTGTTGAAAGAAGATGTTTGGAATGAATAAGTCATTGGTCTTGCAAACTCCTATCATGCAATCTCCAGCATCATTTCTATCACCAAGACCATATTTCCCACCTACTGGTGGTAATTGTTTGTCTCAATTTTTGCATTCCAATCACCAGTAATAATCAACATATCTTGATTGCATGTTTGGTCAATTTCAGACTGCAGAAGTTGGTAAAAATGTTCAATTTCCTCATCTTTGGCTTTAGTGGTTGGTGTGTAAATTTGAACAGTAAGAGTATTAACTGGTTTTCCTTGTAGGCATATGGATATTATACTATCACTAGGAGTACTGTACTTCAGGAGAGATCTTGAAACATTCTTTGTGATGATGAATGCTGTGACATTCCTCTTCAATTTGTCATTCCTAGCATAATAGATCATATGATTGTCTGATTCAAAATGGTCAAAACCAGTCCATCTCAGCTCACTGATGCTTAAGATAACAATCTTTATGCATTCCTTTTCATTTTTGACAATTTCAAATTTTCCTAGATTCCTACTTTGTAAATTACGTGTACTGATTATTAGTTGATGATTGCAGTTGCTGTTTCTTCACATTTTGAGTTGTGGAATTTCAGCAAATGGAGGTTCAGAAAGCTTTACCCCATCCAAATTATGAAGGTCAACTTTACTTTGAGGATGTGGTTCCTTCCCAGTCATATTTTGAGTGCGTTCCAACCTGAGGTCTTATCTTCTGGCATTACATTGGACAATGTGTTTGAGGGGTATTCATAATGTTCTCCAGTGATATATCAGACAGTATTTCAATGCTATTTGTAAGATTTTCACTGTCCAATTCTTTGAGAAGTGGATAGCTTCTTCCTTCTTCCAAGTCTATCTTAGTTTGCAAGCTCCACTGAAACCTGTCTACCATGGGTGACCCTGCTGGTATTTGCAATACCAGTGGCATAGTCTCCAGCCTCATAGCAACATGCAAAGCACCACAATTTGACAAACTGAAAGACGTATGGTGGAAAGGAATAGGCTTGGAGATGCCTATATAATTGCTTAGGAGCTCTGGTGGCATAGTGCCTAAGGCATTTGACTGTTAACCAGAAACCTGGCAGTTCAAACCCAGCAGCCACTCCTCAGAGGCAGGTTGGACAATCTACTTTCGTAGTGATGTTGTTGTTGTTGTTGTTAT
>NW_006921668.1:11037502-11037962 GCF_000298275.1 Orycteropus afer afer
CAAATCCTAATTAAAAAAAAAAAAAAAAAATTCAAAAAAAAATGTTTTGACTATGTTAAGCACTTTATGAAAACCTATTTTTTTAACCTAACATTTTTCAAAAACACTTCTTAAAATGGTCTCAAGGAGAGAATCACACATTTGCTCCTAATTTCAGCTTAGAACTAAACTTCCAACAGTTCATCACAATAATTTCAAGTTTATGAACTGTTGTTAGTGTATTTCCCAAATCCCAATTTCAACTTAGAAGCAAAAGATTGGCATTATTACAATGAGTTAATAAGATAATTCTCCCTTGCTAACATACTTATTCCAAGTTTCTACCTGGAATCAGTCTTGCAAAGAATTTTTGTGCTACATCTGGGATCAGGAAAGAGAAATTTGCTTATTGGAATGACTACAACGAATACAGATCAGGGATGTTGATTGCATGGCTGCTACATAGTCCACATTGATGATT
>NW_006921668.1:11038242-11045176 GCF_000298275.1 Orycteropus afer afer
TATTTTAATATATAAAACGTGCTATGATACCAATTGTACACAATGCAACACACTGCTATCAAGTTGGATCTGACTCACAGCAACCCCTCCTTGGGTTTCTGAGGCGGTATCACTATGGAATTAGATTGCCCAATCTTCCTTCCGAGGAGTGGCTGGTGGGTTTGAATCACCAGCTTCTGTTTGCAGTCAAGTGTCTTAGGCCCTAGGGAAATGCAAATCAAAACAACAACAAAATGCTATTTCACACTACTAAGATAGCTAGGATTAAAAAGTCAGATAATAACAAGTTTTGGCAAGGACCAGGAGAAATCAGTACTCTTACAACTAATGCAAAATGGTATAGCTGCTTTGAAAAACAATCTGGAAGTTCCTGAAATGATAAACACAGAGTCATATAACCTAGCAATTCTACAATTTAATTCCTAGATATACACCTAAGACAATTGAAAACATATGCCCATACAAAAACTTATACATGAATGTTTATGGTACTGTTATTATAATAGTCAAAAGAGGGAACCAGCTTAATTTCCATTGACTGATGAATGGATAAATAAAATGTAGTATATTCATATTTGAGTATGAATTATTTGGCCATAAAAAGGCAAGAAGTATTTATACATGAGAAGTGGACGAACCTTGGAAACAATATGTATTTTAAGTTTATTAAGTAAAAGATGCTAGCCAGAAAAGGCCACCCATTATATGATTCTTTTCATATGAATATCTATAGAGATAGAAAGTATATTAGTGGTAGCTGAGGGCTGAGGAAGAGAATGGGGGTTAGGAAAACAACTAAAAATTATGGAGTCTCTTTAAAATTGCCTGTGGTGATAGCTGCACATGTCTGTGAATATACTAAAAACCATTCAATTATATACTTTACATGAGTTGTTATGTGATAACATTGAATAATATTCAAAGATAATGTTGAATGTTATGTGAAAATAACTCAAAGCTTTTAAGACACACCAACCAACCCCCCCCCCACACACACAGACACAACACACACACCCATGAAGATTCAGGGTCTGCCACATCAGTGAAGATTTTATGAGATTTGTGGTCCTGGGTATGCCATCTAAGGAAAAGGACAGGATGTGATATCTGATACTTATTAATTCTAAAGAATAGACAGAATGAATGATGGGCTTTGGATGTTGCTGGCAGCATGCATTACTCTTGGAGATGCTGCTTTAATTCCTCTATCATTACTCAGAAAACTGTAAATTTCTTAAGAGCTACTGAGAATGAGAGGCATGCTGAAGTAAGCCAACAATGTGGAGCAATCTACGTGGACACTGTGGCCATATAATCCAGCAGATTAACTAGACTAATGTTTATGGCTGATAGATGCTTCATGGAATCTCTGGCAAGGCTCAGTAGAAGAGTTTCAGAGACAATTCCCTGGGTTCTGGAGCAAGCCCATTCCTTTACCGATAGAGAATTTTCAATTTGCAAAGCAACTTCTCATTTGTTACTGGCCCCTAGTAGTTCATCCTGACCATAGGAGACTAAGTGATTATGCAACATCAGCTTCCCTTAGTCTGCTGGGTGTTATCTGATTCATGACACCATAAATTCCAGCAGGTCCAGCAGTATCTGTTGTAAAATACAAACAGTGTATTTAAAAACAGGCCTAAGCATGCACAAAAGATATGAATCAATAACATGGATGGGTAGCATAGATTCCTTTCACTCATCCCACTGATAATCAATTCCTTTTCCTTGATTTATACCTGTGGCCTCATAGATGGCTCCTTATAATTAACACACAATGGAGAAAAGACTTGACATAAGTCAAGGCCAGAGATTATTTGGTATGCTATAATAGTGCTACCCAGATATGGACTGTTGTTCCATTTCAGCATGTGACCCCAAAAGACTGAAATAAAAGGAATCTCTTCTTGTATAAAGGAATATGAGATAGTTGATTTTCTCTGAATTCCCTGGGGAATAGGGAGCATTTTAAATGTATTCTTTATTGGAAAATCATTGAGACCTCTAATTTTTAGGTAAGTCATATTATAATAGACTTTTAACTTTTTTACAACTAAAGGTCAATTTTATGTATTTTAACAAATATCCCTCAGACAAAAAGTGAGTCAATTTATATTATTTTTTGGACTCCAAATTTCTCTTCCTCAGCCTAAGATTTCCTTCTTCCTTTCTTATTTAAAAAAAAAAAAAAAAAAAAACCCACAAACTTTAATGCATATTTTTCTTTAATTGAAAAGGAGTATTAACTTTGTTATTCAACACATTGTATTATTAGAAATAAAAGTCTAAGTACCTGTTCATCCATATCCAATGAGAGTAGTCCACAACTTTGTATACAGGCATAGAGAGTCCCAGAATCACACCAACATGAGATTCCTGACTGGTTTTTAAGCTTCTGAAAGACTTCCACCACAAGTAGAAACTAGACAGGTCTGAGAATTGAATCAAAGGAGTGTTGCCTTAAAAGACTATATAGTTTGTTATGTGATAGTTAAAGTTGTGTGCCAACTTGGCTGGGCCTCGTTGAGTATCTGGACAGCTGGATGTAGTATTCCCCATGATGAGACTGGTAATCAACTCCGTGTTGGAATCTACTCTGAGCAGCTGAGTAGGTGCATTAGGGATGTGGCCTGCTCTCAGTATATAAGAAGTTCTGAGACCCATCTCAGCAGCTATTTGACATGCTTGGACCCTGAATGTAGCTGAACCTTCATTCAGCAGCCTCCTACATTTGCTGCTGATTTTGAAACTCTGTCTGGACTTGAATTAGTAGCCTGCCATGTTCTTTGGTAATATTGGGACTGTGCCACTTTATTTGTTGCTCTTGGCCTTATTAGCCTCAGTAGCCAGCAGCTGCCTGAATGAAGAGATACCTCTAGCTCCAGTGGGCTGGGAGCAAGAGGCAGAGCTGAAGCCCAAGTTCAAAGGGCTTTCATCCTGCCCCTAGAGCCTGGCACTTTGAACTTGGACTTCTGGTCTCCAAAACTGTAAGACACTAAACTCCTGTTTGTCAAAGCCACTTATCTGTAGTATATTTCTGTTAGAGATATAACCAAAATAGTTACCAAATTAAACTGTCACTGAGGGATTCTGATTCATAGGACTCTTTAGGACAGAGTAGAACTGTCCTACAAGCTATAAATCTTTCCAAAAGCAGACTGCCTCATCTTTCTCCCATAGGGCAGCTGGTGAGTTTGAGCGATCAATCTTTTGCTTAACAGCTAAATGCTTTAACCACTGCACCACCAGAGCACCTATATAGTTTTTTAGCCTCGTGGAAATTTGCAGCAGGGCAACTGAGAAAGAAAAAAATGGTAGAAGGTGGATTGAAAGGTCACTTAGAAAATTATTATACAAGGATGAGTGTCCTTGGAGAAGCCTAACTTTGTCAGATATTTCCCATAATCTACATGCAAATGATTCACATAGATTATAAATAGTAAAAACTAAGATTTTTATATTCATTTTCTCTGCTACCCAGGATTTAGCTATTAAATTATGCTGGTATTATTTCATCTGTTACCAACAACTGAAATGTTTCTTATAAAGCAGTCTGGTCCAAAGTCTCTTACTGTTCCCCAGGGAAATAACACTATATTTATCCATGTGTATACCCAGGCTACCAACTTGATGTGATTTATGACTCCAGGAGACTGAGTTTCTCAAGTAAAGAGTTTGTATCTTTACTCATCTTTGTGGCTCTATTTTTAGCAGGCAGCTTGACCTCAATAAATACTTATTTTATTTAATGAATTACCAGTCCTACTTCTAAAAAAAAAATGCCTGCTGGTTTATTACTTGAAATGCCCTTACTTGCTCTCCTTTGCATAAAAGTAGTGAAGGTTTACTATTCAAACACAGATGTGTCATTTCGGAGAAGTTATTGGGTCATCATTTTTAAGCAAACAAATTATATCTTAAAATAAGTATCAATACTATCTTTCAAAACATATATATCATGCTTCCTTAATCATAGCACCTCCTCTAATTCTTCTAAACAAAACAAAACAAAACAAAAAAAGGAGAAAAAGAAAATTGTTTTTTCTTCCCTTAAATTTTCAAAGGGCACTTAAGTGCAAGTAGCAGTATGTTTTTACTATATAATGATAATTTAATATATGCTAGGTTCTAGACTAAGCACTTCACATATATTAATATATGTAGGTGGATACAGTATTTATCTACATTTTGCATATGAGTTGGGAGATGCAATGATGATTAGGTAAACTGACCAACATGATACTGATAGCAGGTGGTGGAGCCACTTATTTTCTATGTTGATAGAAGATAACACTGTCTTATTGATGCTTTTATATGTCTTGTCTAAATTTTTGTTCAAAGGAAAATTATAATTTATATAATGCTTTACATTCTAATCATGTATCCACTTATAAATGTCAAAACACTCTTGTGATATACTTATTACTGTTTTCCTCATTTTAGTAATGAGGAACACATGACTAGGAGTATGGCTACCCTGATTCTCATGTGAAGTAGATTGTAGAGCAAAAATTTATCCTGGTGATCTGACTACAGACTTCATACTTCCCCATTTTGCTTAACTGCTTGCCTAGTCTGGCTAGGGGTTAGCCTAGTATCTTCCCTCCTTTGTAGGGCCAGCTCCTTCCCCTTCACCACAGCCAGTGAATAAAGGCCTACATTGTAGAGACATAGTGGGGCCATGGTCCTTCCCTAGGCTTAACATAAGAGTTGCCTTACGGAGAGTGTGTTTATATCTTTCTAAAATTGTATCACTTCCAGTAGGATCACTGGGTATCACTTTATATTAGGCCATTATAATGGATCATAGACTGTGAGGAGTCAGGTCAGTATAAAGATTATCTTGTATCTTTCTCCAGCCCAAGTCTTATTATCGGTTCCCAGAATTCTTCCTCTTCTTTTCTGAGAATGGAATAAGAGTTCAATTCCATTTGCTCAATACAAACTAACAAAAACAAAACTGAGGTTAAGGGATTTAATTGAATGCAGTACTAGAAGTACATTTTCTTTTCTTTTTTAATTGTGATTTGGGTGAAAATTCACAGTTGTTATTGTTGTTATGTGCCGTCAAGTTGGCCTCGACTCATAGCTAACCCCTCCTTGGGTTTCCAAGGCAGTATCACTATGGAAGTAGATTGCCCACCCTTCCTTCCAAGGTGTGGCTGGTGTTTTGAACCGCCACGCCAGCCTTCTGGTTAGCAGCCAAAATTAATTTTCCATTCAACAGTTCATACACATTGTGTTTCATGACATTGATTGTAATCACCACGACATAACAGCTCTCTTCCCACTTCCTCCCTGTGATTATCTTTTCCCTGTGTTGTCCCCCTGTCTTTCTGCCCTCCGAGCTATCTCTCTGTGTAATTACTGCCCTTCTGATCTTCCATGGTTGATTGTTCTAAGAAGTGAAAAGTACTTTTTTTTTCATTCGTCTTTTAGTCAGTAAATATGGGGCATGCACATGTGTCAGATACTGAGTTAGAGCACTGGGGTACAACAAGGAACAAGAATTTGCCCAACTTTCAAGGATCTTATAATCTTATGAAAGAGATTTCCCCAAACAAACAGATATTATTATGGGCTGTAAGGTTTCTCGCAAAGAGGAAGTCAGGGGGCTGTGCAATCATAGAAGATGATCACTTCCCTATATGAAGTTAGAGAGAGAAAGATTCTTGGAAGAAATGGTGCCAGACAAGACTTGGACAAAGAAGGAAATGGTGGTGGAGGTAAAGAAAGGGATTGGTGGAAAGAGATGGAAGAGTGAGTATTCCCAACAAAAGGAATAATATTTGCATAGATTAGTGAGAAACAAGAGCACAGTAGGGCTAGAAAAGGGTTCCTGAGAGTTTAGCAGGACAGGAATGCACTTGCTTAGTGGTATTGTAATGCAGTTTCCCTCTTGGATGTCAGAAAAACTGTAGGTTTTTGAGGGCTATGTTGTTTCTCAACCCATTGGACTAACACCATATCATGACATGCTAAGAGAACTCCTCTAGATATTTGTACAAAGAAATTTCAACTCTGCTAAAATAACTTATTCTCAAAGTACCCAATATCTTGTTTCATTAAGAAAAGGGTGGCAAATAGTTATTTGGTCATTATGGTATATAACAACCGTTCCCAAATGTAATGGTTTAAAAAACAAAACAAAACTTAGTATGTTTGTGGATGGTGTAGGTCAGAAACTCAAAAAGAACAGAGCAAGGATAGCTGTCATTCATCTATAGCCTGAGGCCAGAAGCCAATGTAGGGTCTGCGATCTGTCATCTTGTGGACCACTTGGACTATGTAGTGAGCATGGGGTGAATTGGGGGAACGTATGAATCTGCTATGATTTGACCTTCCTTCCTTGGTGACTTTAGTCCAGGCATTCAATTGGGCCTCTGCCCCATTTCCTTTCCTAGCCTTCCAGTTTCCTGTCTCCTGTCTGGGTCCAGATGTAGCTTGGCTGGAACCTTCATCCTCACCCTCTGCACAATTTAATTCCTGTTTCCTTAGAAATTAATTGGGATACTTTTGTAAATGGAATCCTGAGGCCACAATGGTCCCTCTGGACAAACTTAGTGTCGTCTGCCCTTGGAGCCTATGTGTCCTTATCACCACCCTCTTCAGATAATATCTAAGCCTGAATTGAGAAGCCTACATACTCTTACAGAGAAAAGTGTCTATATCTCAATTAATCCTAATGGTACAAATGGTACCATTTGGTAGTTATTTTTTCTTCTACTTCCAAACCTCTCAGTTTTCTTCTGTCCCAGCAAACTTTGAGGAAGTTTATAAAAGCTAAAAGAATAGGATCATTTCTCATAGGTTTCCTTTAAATTTTATTCAAAATAATTTACTTATTTTTTGAAAAGATAATGCATTCACAGAGATCAAAATTCTAAAGTGAAACTATTTTAAATAAGTAGTGTGGAATTAAAAATGTAAATAC
>NW_006921668.1:11050378-11053634 GCF_000298275.1 Orycteropus afer afer
CAGTGTTTCGTTCTGCTGTGCATGGGGTCGCTATGAGTCGGAAACGACTCGACGGCACTTAACAACAACAACAACAATGGAAGAAGCTAAGACAAATGAAATATTGCTGGCTGAGAAGATGTTCAAAGGAAGGGACCAGAAGCCAAGGAATGTGAGTGACATCTAAAAACTGGAGAAGTTAAGGAATTGGATTATTCTTTAGATCCTCCAGAAATAAATAGTTTGTTGTTGTGCCATCAAGTTGTATATCACTTTTAGTGACTCTATAGGATAGAGTAGAAGTGTCCCATTTGGTTTTCTAGGCTATAAATCTTTATGAGAATGTGTTGCCAAGTTTCTTCCCCCGAGGAGCAGCTGGTGACCTTTTGGTTACCAGCCAAGCATTTAACCTTTACACTAACAGGCTCCTTAGAAAGAAGTCTAGTCCTGCCAGTATCTTGTTTTAAATTGAGCAAGACCTATGTTAGGATTATGACTTACAAAAATATAAGGTAATAATTTGTGTTGCATTAAGCTACTAAATTTATAGTAATTTATTATGGGAGCAACAGAAAAAAATAATATAGTAACTAAATTGTAGATTCATTTTGGGAACTCTGGTAGCCTAGTGCCTAAGGCTAACCAGAAGCCTGATGGTTCAAACCCATCAGCCACTCCTCGGAAGGAAGATTGGGCCATCTACTTCTGTAGTGATACTACCTCAGAAACCCAAGGAGGGGTGCTATGAGTTGGTTCAACTCCACGGCAGTGAGAGTTTAGATGCATTTTAATGATATGACCTAGAACTCTGAGTAAATATAAATTATTTTGTTCACTGAGTCATTGAACACACACTGATGGCATCTTCTATGTTTCAGATGCTTAACTAACACAGAGGTTACACCATTGCTCAATACAGGCAAGATTTTTGTCCTCTTTGAGGTTAAAATTCAGCAACAAAACCATTAATAAAATAAAATTTAAAATATAAGATTACAAGCTGGTGATAAATTCAATGAAGGAAAAATTAAGGTAGATTTTGGAGCATATAATAACTAAAATCTGACACAAGAGCAGAAAATAACATGCAAAGGAAGGGAAGGGTAAGAAGACTCTGCCAACCCACAAGAACAGTGTAATTAAAAAGAAAACAAAAATCTCTGAATCAGAAGTAATCCAGTTCTAAAAATATGAAATAATAGTCATGTGGTGGGTGGCAAATGCCAGAGGAAAGAAAGGGGTAGGAAAGATGAAAGAGGAAAGTAGGGAATTTGTAATTTGTATTGCATTTTTGTTGCAAAGTTTTCTTTTTATCACATTCTTCTTTTCAAATTTTATACATATTGCAACTTCAACAAATAAGTGGAAAATTGAATTTTTGTTATTGTACTAAGTTCTATTTCCCAATCTCACTATTGTTCAGAACTTGTTTAAAAGAAAAACAAATTTTAATGGATCCACAGGGCTATACTGTTCCATAATATGAACATATAAAGCTCTGTATAAATTTCTCATGCTTATAATTTTACTACACCTACAAAATCTAAATGAATGTAAAAACAAAGGCATAGTCTCTCACAAACTAATACATTCAAGGCTGTTGTTTTATTTTAATGTGAAAGATACCATTATTCAACGGATATCAAATTCTCACTCAATTAGGAATATTTTTACACACAGATACCCCAAGAGCTTTTGAATTTGTCATAACTATCCTTCCTCACAATGAGTTTGACAATAGTTCAATTTAACTTTTCTATATTAGAGTGTCTGTAAGGAGTCATGGTGGTTCAATGGCTGCTAACCAAAAGATTGAGGGGTTCAAACCTTCCCAGCAACTCTACAGGAGAAAGACTTGGTAATCTATTTTCATAAAAATTACAGCCTAGAAAACTCAATGGTCCGTTTGATTCTTTCACATGTGTTCACTATGAGTCAAAATATACTTCACAGTACTTAACGGCAACAATTTTTGAACTTCTTTGAAAGGTATTTTAGCATGTAGATTTCTATACTAACTCGTGGAATGATTTATATATACTTCCTCGACCTTTGTACCAGAATTACTTGGATGTCAGTTTTAAAAACATGATTTCCATTTCCTCAGACATTATAATTTCCAATAAGCATTATTAAAGCATCAACTAGCATTTTTCATTATGTAAAATAGATATAAGCTTTTCACAATGTTTGTGAGAAGCGACAAAATCTTGTGTTATGTTAATGATTTTCATTAAAATTTAGTGATTATAGATGATGCAGAATTTTGACTGATAGTTACTGTAATAGCTCTTTTTATTGAGTAGTTAAGCTAACTGATGATACAGT
Source organism: Orycteropus afer afer (assembly GCF_000298275.1). Taxonomy (NCBI): domain Eukaryota; kingdom Metazoa; phylum Chordata; class Mammalia; order Tubulidentata; family Orycteropodidae; genus Orycteropus; species Orycteropus afer. The sequence goes on from NW_006921668.1 coordinate 11,052,686, forward strand.
TCACTCCTCTACCACAGCCAATGAATTGTAGATCCTCAAGATATTTGCAATTAAGAACTCAGCCTTCCTGACCAGTGATATTCTTTTACATACCTGCATTCCTAGTCCAGGTGCCTTCACATGGAGGCCTTTTTATCCAGGGTTTTGGCAGAGGCCTTCCTTGGGTGCTTCTGCTGAAACTTCCTTACAAGGGGAGAGGAGAAACCTGAAGACAATTTCTCCTTGATGACACAGTTCTCACTATTTTTAAATCACTAACCCTTCCCCCTCATTCTCCTCAAGTCTTGAGGCCCACAAAACTATAGGAAGCTTCTGTTCAAAACTTCCATGGTGGTGAGATGATCCCAAACTTATGCTAAACTATTAAATCCTCATCCAGGTACTATTCTGAGGGAATTTATGGAACAAGGGTGTCATGGATTGAACTACGTTCTTCAAAATATGTGTCAGCTTGACTAAGCCATGATTCTCAGTGGTTTTGTAGTTATGTAATTATTTATTTTGAGATTTATGTAATGATATCATCATCCTCAATGATGTAAGCTAATGTAATTTTCCTCCATTGTGATTTGTCATAAATTCTAACCTCTATGAGTTAATGTGCTTAAGGCATTTGACTGCTAACCAGAAGGCTAGTGGTTCAAACCTACCAGCCACTCCTTGTAAGGAAGTTTGAGCAATCTATTTCCATAGTGATACTTCCTCGGAAACCCAAGGAGGGGTCGCTATGAGTTGGTCCCACTCCACGGCAGTGAGTAGTGGTGGAGTGGTATGAGGTAATGAGGCAGAATTAGGTTATGTTGAAGAAGATTGGATTATATTCGTTATGTTAATGAGTCAAGATACAATCTAAAGAATTAGGTTGTACTGTGGTCAATGACATTAGACAAAGTATATGTAAACTGCTGTATGGAAAGTGAATTTGCTCTGTAAATCTTCACCCAAATCA
>NW_006921668.1:11053734-11055405 GCF_000298275.1 Orycteropus afer afer
GAATAAACTCCTCCTGCTTTTGCATCAAGAGACGTCTTTCGTGAGTGATTTTGGGTGGCGTTATCCCTGACTTGGGTTGGGGGAGCCCTGTCGTGGGGGAACCCAACAGTAGATTCCATTTCACCTGATCATGTGCCTCATAAATATCCACCAATTTGTCTAGTCCAAGGTCTCAGAAAACACCAACTGAATTGTAACAGTTAGGTTCCCTTCCTGGTACATGTAACACAGAGATGGATTTACTGTGAAGCTAATGAACCCTAAAAGTCAGGGTCCCTCACTTGTTCAGGTCATTTCCAGATCCCCTTAAGGGTTTCCTGTCAATTTGTTCACATGTCTTTGTAAAATCTGCAAACAGTGTATTTCAATCATATCAGTTAGGTCTTTTGGTAGTTCATATCCCCTTACCATACTATTTCTCAAGTGAGAAGGCATTAGATTACCCCAAGACATTATTAAGGTCTGGTTAAGGAAGCATTGAAGTGAGGATACATTTATTTGGGGTTTAGTAAGAGATTTTTATGACCTTTGCCACCATATCTGTGAATAGGTGAGCTATTGTTAAGTGTGGAAATTCATTAAAAAAAATATCAATAATTTTGTGAGTGCAACGAAAAAGAGCATAGGTAATTTTTTGGACAAAATTTATGGTGAGGGGTATTGCCTAGAAGAATGTTGGCAGTAGATGTAAGGACTATTGTTAAATGGAAAGGAAAAGACATTTTTTTCTAAGAAAAAAGACAATAATGGATATTTAAGATAATATTGTCAAGAATCAGACTTCTTCATTTCACTTACCCACATTTTCCTTGATTATTATCATATCATCTGAGTTATTGTTATCAATATTGTACAGGACCCTCTTATTAGGAATAGCTAAGGCTAGCAGTATTTCAATAGAGATATCAGAGATTTAAGTTGAGCAACACTGGAAACCACAAGTCCCTGGGTAGTACACAGTTAATGCACTTAGCAGCTGAGTGAAAGATTGGTGGTTCCAGTTAATCCAGATGTGCCTCAGAAGAAAGGCCTGGCAATCTAGTTCTGATAAATCAGCCACTGACAACCCTATGAAGCATGGTTTTACTCTGACACACATGGGGTTGACATTTTCTGTGAGTAGCATTTTCAATGTCAAATTATTTGAGATTTCTGTAGGGTAAAATTACTGGTATTTTTAATAATTATTATAATTTCATAATCATTGTTTATACCTCAATCAGTAATACCAGTTTATTTCATTTAAGTAAATACTTTGGATCCAATCTTTTTACAAAACTTTTATATAGTGAGTGTTTTCACAGATACTAAAACAAATAAGGAGTTATGATAATTACAATTTAAAATTGATACAACAACAGATTAGATGCAATTTTTCCACATATATAAACTTATGTTACATAGAGACATTCATGTTTTAACCAACACTTGTGTAAATAAATCTAAATGAAATACAGATATTGCTTGAACAATTTCTCTTAGAAAGATCAGCACGAGGCCGGTCCCCATGAGGCGGAGGTCAAAGATTTCCCAAATGTCCAAACTACCATGCCACTCCATCATTTCAGACATTAACTCCTCCTCCTCCTCCCAGTAATTTCCCCAGTCTTAGGGTTCTGTATTTTGCTGTAACGCCTCACAGAACTCACAGACACCCAAGGGTTCGTCTCA
>NW_006921668.1:11055700-11058431 GCF_000298275.1 Orycteropus afer afer
CTGACCTTAACTACCACAGCACCCCAAACAGGCATGGATAATGGGATTTACAAAACATCACAGAATGGAGGACAATGGCTAGAAGAGCCACATCAAGCAATTACTGCAGATATGTATTTCTTTTATGTGATATCTAAATATTCAAACCCAAAAGGAATTATTTTCAATTTAATAGAGAACAAAAGGGGCTATTAAAATCCTTAGTCTTACTTACTTTTTTCTATAAAGAATAATTTTATATGGCTTTTAATTTAACATAAATTGTAAAATCTAGAATTCTTTCTTCCTATAGAATTTTTCATACTTTCTACAAAGATTGATTCCATAAGAATATACCATCTCATTATGTATTTTGAAGTTGAATTCCATATTCTATTAAATATTTGTGTATGCTTGGTAGCTTCATTTAATTGGGAGAGTATACCAGAAGGACTTAAGCCAGTTTTTCTAGCGTTGAAGGTAAAGTTACGGAAGTGTGCCCTTTAAATGACCCTCAGCTAGAGTTAGAACTGGAGCAAAGAACTCTGATAAGGGCTTGATCTATACAATGAGGTACTTTACCAAATTGAAATAATACAATAATGTGCCTTATTAGTTAAAGAAGTAGTTCTACTAAACTATCAGAATCTGTATGCTAATGCTTAAATTTAATAAAACATTCTGACATTTTAGAAAAAGTTAAAATAACATTTTTGTAGAATATAGTTAAAATAACTCACCGCCATCAATTTGAATCCAACTCACAGTGATCCCTCTTTGGGTTTGTGAGGCAGTATCACTCTAGAAATGGGTTTCCCAATAAGCATAATAATAATTATCATTATAGAAATCATTTCATCTTTGTAAAAGGAAGCTGTATCTCTGAGATATTTCCAAGAGATTTTTATCAAATTCATGCCATAACATTTTGTGAAACACATGGAAAAGTATTTATTGAAATAGAACATGTCAATTGAATCACTATTTCTAACATTCGAGCATTGCTGTTACCAATCAAAAGAAGATAACATGATCATTTTTACTTGACAAGTAACATGATACAATAATTTCCCAATTATTTTCTTATGCTATTCTTTAATGTAAAAGTGTCTTGATAGTATATTCTAATGTATTTTTTTTTTTTTTTTTACTGCTTATTTAGCAAAAGTGTTTTTATTAGCTTCCCCCCCACCCCCAGTTGGAATTAGTTGGAATTGGGAAGATTAAATAGGTAAAATATAAATAATTCAAGGTGATACTATTTGAAGTCTTTCAGGTTAGCATGGCATTTATAAAGTAATTACAGATATTTTAGAAGATTACTCTGGTTCTGAGTGAAGAACTCTAAGTAGCTTATTAACAGTGAAAATGGTGAGATGTGTAAATAAGACTAGCAGTTCAGGTGACAGAGAGTAGCGGCTCGGACAAGGCTAGTGGTCCACTGAAGTGGATTGATTTAGCATACATTTTGGAATTTAAGCTAATAGAATTTGCTGAGCAATTCAACTAATGAGGGAAGTTGAAGGTGATAAGATGAAGAGAAAAAAAAAATTAAGGATTATTAAGTTCTTGGCCTGGATATCTACTTGAGTACTATACAGTTACTGATATAGCAAGACTGGGGAAAAAATAGCAGGTTTACAAAGGTAGAAACAAAATTTTTTTCTTTGGATATGTGACACTATGAGATATGGAATTTTATTTAAGTACTGATGTCAAGCAAGTCCTAGTTATATCAGCTGTTTAAATTATGGGTAAGACCTGGCTGTAGAAATGTATGAGCTGTTAGTGTGCAGATGGATGTTATGCAAAGCTAAGTTTTGTCATAATAATGAAGGAATCAAGAAAGTAAAGATGTTAGGGACTAATGCCACCAACACCTGTAGTCTGATATACTACGATAACTTCCTATTTAGTGTTCCTGCATTCAGCCTGGAACCTTTAAAGACTGATTTTCATGGAACAACCACAGCAATATTTTCAAAACATGAGTTTGATTGGTCAATTTGCAACTTTCTCTTTCAGTGATTTCCTGTTTTATTCAAATTAAACTGCAAAGTTCATTACTATCTCCTAAAAGGCCTTGAAAGATCTAGTCTTCCCTTTAGTACTGGCCACATCTTTTATGACCCTCTGCCTGAGTGAATCCACTATAGTCACACTGGCCTGCTGTGTGAAAATTCCCATCTTACAGCCTGTTTTTTTTTTTTTTTACCTGGAACATTTTGTCCCAGGCAACTTTGTTACTCATCTACTTCAGGTATTTTTTCATATCTTTCCTTAATTATGTGTTCGCTATATATCTTATAAAAGTAGCATTCATATTTACTTTATATGTCCTTAATTTCTTTTATTTATTCATTTTTATTTTAGTATTTGTCACCATTTCTCTTACACACATACACATTTACATGCATTTGTTTAATTTTATCTATTTTCATCCTGTTGTGAGCCACTACATGCTGGGAGACTACTCACACAATATGTATTGCTGAGAGAATAATAAATAAACATGTATTGGGCTTTGTTCCCATTGTACATGGAGATGTCCAGCTGAGGGATAAAATGAGCTAATACTTAAATTTTAAAAATATAATTAATATTACTGAGCACGTGTTTTTATTTTATTTTAATCATAGGCAGAATAATGACCATTCAGATATCTCCATATCCTATTGTCTGGAACCTGTAAATATGCCTTACATGGCAAAGGGACTTTGTAGATGTGACTAAGGCTAAGGACCTTGAGACA
>NW_006921668.1:11064391-11065851 GCF_000298275.1 Orycteropus afer afer
ATACTGCCTCGGAAACCCAAGAAGGGGTCGCTATGAGTCGGGGCCGACTCGACGGCACATAACAACAACAACAACAACAATTAACTAAGACAAGAGGGTAGCTGGTGCCTATTCTCGACATATCCATCTCAGTAGTAGCTAATATTATTGCAACAAACAGTTAAAGGCGTAACTGTTACTTTCATTTTGGCTTTGTCTTAATGGACTGCTTGGTTACCTGGCCACACAGCTCAGCTCAGCTCAGCTCAGCTGCCTCAGCTCAGTTTAGCTGCTCTGACATTTGTAGCTTTAGTAGAAAGCTCACTGCTTCCCAAGAGAAAGTATTATCTCAGGAACCTTAGGAACTAGGTTTCTAATACAGCAGGGGCTAAGTATGAGCAAATTCTCCAAGGGAAACTTTGTAAGTGATAGAGGTTAAAAAAAAAAAAAAGTTCTTCTTCTACATCTTATTAATGGAACCTATACATTATACTGGGAGCTCTGGTAGCATAGTGCCTAAGACACTTGACTGCTAACCAGAATGCTGGCGGTTCAAACCCACCAGCCACTCCTCAGGAGGAAGTTTGGGCAATCTACTTCATAGTGATACTGCCTTGGAAACCCAAGGAGGGGTCACTATGAGTTGGGTCCGACTTGATGGCACATAACAACAACAATAACATACATAATACTTGCAATCCCTGGGTGGTACAATGGTTTTTCCAGCTGCATACCTAAAGGTTGGAGATTTGAGTATACCCAGAGATGCCTCAGAAGTAAGACCTCACATGCTTCCTTTGAAAAATAAGCCATAGACAATACTATGGACCACAGTTTTACTCTGATACACATTCGGTAGCCATGAGTTGGTGTTAACTCAATGGCAACTGGTAATACAGTCTAATTGGTGACAGCATAGACTTATGTGTTAGCCATTGGTTCAATGCACATACCACAGTCTGGAGGACAGTTCCCCAATGCTTAGAACATTGTCCCTGTACTAGAAATGTAGCTGAGCCTTGTCATTGAATTATACACCATTCTATGAAGTTAACTCCTTGCAGATGATGATTATGTTAAGACCATTTCTCCCTGTTTTCAGGTGTAACTTCATCATAGATAGATTCTTTGTTCTGAGCAATGTACTATAAGACCTCAGGCTGAATAAACCAAGCATTCTGAAAATCTTTAGACAGTGGTGATGATAGTGGCATCGCATGAAATGCAGGTAGTGAAGAAAAACCTACATTAAGAGAAGGTGTTCACCCAGATGAGGTCCAATCATTGACTCTTCCAGCATTGAAGGTAGTGAATGTAATCAACCTAATGATAAAGAATAGTGTCATAGTAAGAACTCAACACTCATCTCTGCTGAAGCCTGATTGAACATTTGATAGTACCTGTGATAGTTAAGTTTGTGTGTCAACTTGGCTGGGCCTGGTTGAGTGGCTGGGCAGCTGGATGTAGTATTCCCCATGATG
>NW_006921668.1:11066551-11070606 GCF_000298275.1 Orycteropus afer afer
GTAAGTAACACTTCCATGTGCCCACCCATCTATCTCTGTCCCAAGATTCCTTGTGTCCATTCTCCTAATCTTGTGACTTCCAGATCTCTGAACAATCAACCAGTCTACTGGCCCTTGCCAAGAAATTGATGTATAATCATAACTCAGGTTATTTCTCACTTCATGCAAGGTAAATAACCAAGTACATTTTACATATGTGTGCCTACTTGGAGTGTTTTATTTTTGACTAGGTTTCAGTATCACCTCTTAATGGGAATGTGCTATGGAACACAGTCCATATTTGGCTAACATTGGCCTATCTATAAATATTTACTAAGTGTTTTTCTCCTCTGTTGGTTAGTCACTGGGAAGTCCATGTTAGTGCACAGGTACTAATTGAAGAAGAAATTTTAGTGCAACAAGGATTAGGGCCATGGGGAAATGAAGAAAAAAGTCCAAGCTGCATTGAAGGAATTGGCAAAAAGCAAGGTTCCAGGAATTGATGGAATAACCCCTGAGGTGTTTCAACAAACAGATGTGGTACTGGAGATGCTCACTCATTTATGCCAAGACATTTGTAAGACAATTACCTGGCCATCAAAAAATGTAAAAGTGTTTGCAACAGTATGTTGTCAGGAAAAGAAGCTCTGGTAGAGTAGTGCCTAAGGCACTTGACTGCTAATCAGAAGGCTGGCTGTTCAAACCCACCAGCCACTCCTCAGAAGGAAGGTTGGGCAATATACTTTCATAGTGATGGTTGGTTGTTGGTTGGTACGAGCGGTTGAGTCAGACCCAACCCATCGCGACCCCTCCCAGGGTTTCTGAGGCAGTATCGCTATAGAAGTAGATTGCCCAATCTTCTTTCCCATGAATGGCTAGTGGGCTTTAACTGTCAGCCTTCTGGTTAGCAGTCAAATGCCTTTGGCAGTACACCACCAGAGCATACCACCTCGGAAACCCAAGGAGGGGTCGCTATGAGTCGGGTACGACTCGAGGACACATAACAACCATAATATTATCAGGAAACTGCCAGATATTCAAACTGTATTCAGAAGAGGATGTGGAATTAGGGTTATCATTGTTGACGTCAGATGTTTCTTGGCTGAAGGTAAAGAATACCAGAAAGATGTTTACCTGTGTTTTATTGGTTTTGCAAAGGCATTTGACTGTGTGGGTCATAACAAATTATAGATAGCATTGTTAAGATTGGAAACTACAGAACACTTAATTTTGCTCATGAGAAATTTGTATATAGAACAAGAGGCAGTCATTTGAACAGAACAAGGAGATGATACATGGTTTAAAATTAGGAAATATTGGGGGGAGGAAGTCACTGGGCCTTTCAGGCTCTTGACCATGGTCATGGAGGACATTAAGTTCCATTGGCACAACATAGTACACAAAATCAAAACAAAACCAAGCAAAAAAAGGAGGAAACGTGTGTGTAAGAATTCTATCTTTTCACCATAATTGCTCAATCTGTATGCTGAGCAAATAATCCGAGAAGCTGAACTGCATGAAAAGCATGGCATCAGAATTAGAGGAAGATTCATTAACAAACTGCAATATACAAATGATACAATCTTGTTTGTTGAAAGTGAAGAGGACTTGAAGAACATACTGATGAAGATCAAAGACTATGACCTTCCATATGGATTATACTCAATATAAAGAAAACAAAAATCCTTACAACTAGACCAATAAGCAATGTCATGATAAATGGAGAAAATACTGAAATTAGCAAGGACTTTATTTTTACTTGGATCTACAATCAATGCCCATGGATGCATCAATTAAGAAATCAAGTATATGTATTACATTGGGTAAATCTGATATAAAAGACCTCTTTAAAGTGTGAAAAATCAAAGATTTCACTTGGAGAACTAAGGTATACCTGATCAAACCATGGTATTTGCAACTGCCTCATATTCATGCATATTCTGGACAATGAATAAAGAAAACTGAAAAATGTAAAATTGATGTCTTTGACTCATAATGTTGACTTTTTTTTTTTTTTTTTTTTTTTAATATACCTTGGATTTCCAGAAGAATGAACAAATTTCTTGAAAGAGGTATAGTCAAAATTCTCCTTAGAAGAAAGGATGATGAGAATTTATCTCATGTGTTTTGGACATGTTATCAGGAAGGACTAGTCCCTGGAGAAGGATATCATATTTTGAAAAGTAGAGGGTCAGTGAAAAAGAGAAATGCCCTCAATAAGATGGACTGACACCATAATTGCTGCAGCAATCGGCTCAAACATAGCAGTGATTGTGAAGATGGTTGAGGAATGGCCAGCATTTTGTTCTGTTGTAGATAGGTTCCCTATGAGTGGGAATTGACACAACAGTACCTACAACAGCCCTACAAGTGTGGTTTTCCAAACAATAAGCAGTTATCTGCCTCAGAACACATGGTCTTGCTCCATGAGAACCTTAGGGGTATGCATTAGAATTTCCTGTCTCTCTTTCTCTTAAACATGTGTTGTGGTTGGATGCAAATTAACAGAGCAAATTAATTTTTTCATTTGGCAATTTAAACACATTTTTATTTTGTAACATTAGTTACAAACCCCTCAATGTAACAGAACTCTTCCCATTTCCTCCCTAATTTCTTTGTTTCTATTCATCACTCTTTCTGCTGCTTTCTGCCTTCTGAATATTTTGGGGTCAAATACTGCTCTTTTGGTCTTGTGTGGTTGACTTTTCTGAGGAGTAGGTTCTTTACTGTTATTATTGCTTGCTTTATACATAAGCAATAGCTCACTATAGCTCAATGCAGCTCACTTTATATATCTATTGTTTGGCTGAATGGTTATCCTTGGTGGGTGGATTCATTTCCAGGTTTGAAGGTGGTCTAAGGGCCATAGTCTCAGGAGTCCCATCAGTCTATATCAGACCAGTAACTCTCATCCTTTTATAATTTTGAATTTTTTCTATATTCTTCTATCACAATTTTGTTATTGAAGCTTTCCAGAGAAGCTACACAACGTCCTTAACCTTATGGATATCTCTAGCTATCACTATTGTATTTGTTAGGTTAAATGAGCTAGGCATCAAACAGCATAGAACATAACCAGAAACTTCTTCAGAGTCCTCCTTCTTTCTATAGCATAGAAAGTTTGCAAGTCACCTAATGAAGAGGTCAAAGAAGTATTCTCAAGTACTGTTTCCAGAATGCAAAGAAACCTGCTAGACTGTACTTTTTTTTTTTTTTTTTTTTTTTTTTTAGTAACAGGTAATTTTCAACAGAATAGGTGAATAAAAAATGATTTCAATGTCTTTATAAGAGTAATTGGGAGCATTGTAATGGATAGCTTTATCTCTGATAATAATTATAACAAACACTAGTATGACAACATGTAATGAACAGATCACTTTTAGGAGCAGGAAGACATTTGAAAGTAGGTAGAAGATGATGATGGTAATTGTCTAGACATGTACAAGTATTGTTGAGCATCCTTGAAAATAGCTATATGTTAGGTGAAGACCTGAAAAGTGCCTCTTGGGGTTGAGCTGAGACAGCCTTTTCAATTGCATATTAAGGAAACAAAACAAGAGTAGCTCTTTCAAGAAGTTTTTTTCAGCAAAGTGAAGCTGAAAATAGTGTGATATTGTTAAGAGAAAGCATGGCCATTGAGAATAATTATAGGACAGTGTAATAGTTAATGGAGAAGTAAGATGTGAAAGAAAGAAGTGGAAATTGATGGATATAATTCGAATGGAGACATGAAGGGACAGAGAGTTGTTTTTGCCTAATTTCTTGGAGGAATAGCATTATTTGTTTCTAATTCATTAATTACAGTTATTCTATATTCTATATGAGTTATTTCTTTAGAATCAAAATATGTAATTTAGATCTAACCTTAGAGATGTGTGATACCATTTCATTTTCTTGAGGGAGAACAAACTTAATGGCTGCATCTTTACAAAAGCATACCAAGGATGCTTGTCGACCCAAGGGTCTGACCTACAGCAAAAAGACTTTCTAACATGGGAGAAAGAAAGAATTTAGGGGTGATAGGTAGCATAGTGGCTAAAGCACTTGACTGCTAACCAGAAGGCTGGCAGTTCAAA
>NW_006921668.1:11070706-11078596 GCF_000298275.1 Orycteropus afer afer
TTTTTAGTAACAGGTGGTACAAGAGTAGTAAAAACTTTCCCTTCATCTAAGAAGGAATGCTCTATACTGGTAGTTTTTAACATTTTTCTTCCTCAGAACCCCTTTCTATTTTAAAAAATTGGAACAATGAAGAACTTAGATGTTTTATGTTTATCAATATTTACCATATTCATAATTAAAACAGATATATTTAAATAGAGATTTATTAATTCATTTAAAAACATAAAAGTAAACTCACTACATGTTAACGTAATTTATATTTTAAATCTTTTTAGAACAAAAGGTAAGTCAGAAAAGTGACATTTGTCTTACAATGTAGCAAATATTTTTAATATCTACTTTAATAGAAGGCAACTAGATCTTCTAATTTAATTTTACATGAAATTTCTTTCAATATCATATAATATGCAATCTATGGAAAACTCCATTGTTTACTTGGAAGAGGATGAGAATAAAAAGAATGTGTACTATCTTACTATTAATGTATCTTTGACCCCATGGGTATGCTGGAAGGGCCTCAGGGACCAAAGGATTCCCCAGACCATATTTTATAAACTCCTTCTCTGGACAACTGAACCCTTAAAAAATTATCTAATGTAGCAAGATCCTGAATATTTTAATTGAGTATCTCTCAGTCTCTATCACACATGTGTTTTATTTGAGTATCTAAAATATTTGTTACTTCTGTTAACCAAAGTCCCATTGACATTATGGTATCAATAAAGTTGATATTTTGATGTTCTGCAGAATGTATACATGATCAATACTGAGACAGAGTGCTGTAGAGGTAACTTAGTCTTGAAGTTAATATTCATTGCTGTCTGTGTGTCTAATCTTAACACAGATTGTTTTAGATCTTCCTTACTAATCAACATTGAACAGAATATATATTTGATAGCAATACTCATAAACCAAGTTCCAGATGTCTTGCTTTATTAGTGTGAAGAGAATCCATCTGGTACACATATTTCAATTTAAGCTAACTCATTTCTTAAGTGTTTAGTTTTTCACCATTATCCACAATGTCTCATTCATTTGGAAGAAAACAAACGTTCATTCAATGATGCACAATTGAGATCATCAATAACACAGTCTTAAATGTTTGATGGCAGAGTAAGGTCCACAGTTCTTTCTAGAAGCAGTGATGTTTCAGGATTTTTATATTGGCTGGTGGACAAAATGCAGATTTCAGAAGCTTCCATTTGATGTTTCTCAATCTAGGAAGCTTTCCTCATAGATCAGATATCAGTTATGACAGCAGTGAAAGCTGCTTAATGTATGTACTCTATTATGCACTCAGAAATTGAAGAAATAACCACAAGTTGTACTTACAAACTCATACATTCACAGTAAAACAATAAGCATTTGGGAATTCATTCTTCAGCTCTCCAAAAGCTCCCAGTCTAACAAGGTCACCTGGTTTTTCTAATTTCCTAGTTAGAGATTCCCTAGTTAGGGATTCAATGTCTTATCGCCTTCACAAAATCTGGTTGCATCTTTTTCCCCAATATGGATTTTCATGACTAAGACCTGTGTACTTCTTTGAAAAAATATTTGAAAATAAGAGACTCAGGGTTCCCTTCAATCGATGGCAATCAGAAAGTTTTGGACAACTTCTGGAACTGAGAATAGATTCATGTTCAGAAACTGAGTAAAGGATAATGGTTTTCCAATATGAAAGTTGACATTAGCTTTCTGCTTACTACTGCTAGATATTTTATGATTCTACAACTTAAGTAATGGCCTGGTTTGTTGCCCATCTGTTTTACCTCTAGGAGCACCATATTCTAATGGAACTTGTTAAAAATACTTGCAAGTAAGGGCACTTTGGTTGTCATTTTAATCATCTTGCCAATTACAATAATGATGTGTACTTTGCTTCTAATATTTAAGTCTGCTACTTGACCTCAGTCATTTTTGTATCCTAAAAGTCCCATTGACACTAGGGAGAAAACATCTTCAATGTTCTGTCATACATAAAATTGTCATCCCTGAGTTTCTCCATGCTGTGGGTGTACCCTCACTAGTTCATTATTTATCACGATAGTGAAGAAAATATTCTCTAGTGTATGTTTAGGATATAGTCATTGAGTGGATTTTATGCTCTCATGGAATAATCCATTTTAGTATCTCTACTTCTTTGAGTCTTCAATTGGTCAAGACCAGTTTAAATTGAAACTGAAGAAAATTAAATTCATGAGAGCCAAAATATGAACTTGAGTACAGTCCACTTAAATTAAGAAACTGTATAAAGAATAGAGTTGACACACTGCACTCTAGTGACACAAGACCAGACAAGTTTGTGGAATGACATCAAGGACATCATAGAAGAAAGCTAAACATCATTTAAAATACAGCAGGAAAAGAAAATAAAAGACCAAAATTTATTTCAGAAGAGACTCTGAAACTTTCTCTTGATGGAGAGTAGTCAAAGAAAATGGAATGATTGATGAAGTAAAGCTGAACAGAAAATTTCAAAGGGTGGTTCAAAAAGACACAGTAAAGTATAATAATGAAATGTACAAAGATCTGGAGATAGAAAATGAGAACATTAGAACACCTTCAACACTTCTTGAGCTGAAAGATATGGAGAAAAAAATTCCAGCCTCAAGTTATAATATTGGAAGTTTGTATTTACAAAATCTACAGTCTTCAATATGGATTTCACCTCAACATAAAGAAAACATGTTTGGTCAATGTCAGAAGGCAGAAGCTAGTAAAAATCATCAATTATTTGTCTTTGCTTTGGTGAGTAAATTTGAATAATAGTAATATTAGCAAGTCTTCTTTGTAGGCCTATGGTTGTTATCCTATCACCCTAGAATGATAGCATTGTACTTCAGGATAGATCTTGATATGTTCTTTTTCATGATGAGTGTAACACCATTCCTCTTTAATCTGTCATTCCTACCACAGTAGACCACATGATTGTCAGATTCAAAATGGCCAATACCAGTCCATTTCAGTTCACTAAAGCCTAAGATATTAATATTCATGTGTTCCATTTCATTTTGTCAACTTTTAATTTTCTTAGATTTGTATTTTGTATATTCTACAATTTGATATTAATGGATGTATGCACCTGTTTCTTCTCGTTTTAAAGTCATTGGGTGGGTTCCACCTGGATTTTGGGAATATCTGAAGAATAAATTTGAGTCATTGAACACCAGTGATAGAAGACCAGGTGAGGTATGGGATGCCATCAAGGACATCATTCATGAAAAAAGCAAAAGGTCATTAAAAGACAGAAGAGGAATAAAAGTCCAAAATGGGTTTCAGAAGAGACCCTGAAACTTGCTCTTGAATGGAGTGTAGCTAAAGTGAATGAAAGGAATAATGAAGTAAAAAAGTTGAAGAAATTTCAAACAGTGGCTTGAGAAAACAAAGTAAAGTATTATAAAGAAATGTGCAAGCACTTTGAGTAAGAAAATGAAAAGAGAAGAAAATGCTTAGCAGTTCTCAAGCTGAAAGAACTAAAGAAAAAAATTCAAGCCTTGACTTGCAATACTTGAAGCATGCTGTGGACAAAATATTGCATAATACAAGAAGCACCAAAAAAAAAAAAAAAAAAAAAAAAAAAAGATGGAAGGAATACACAGAGTCATGGTACCAAAAATAATTGCTCAATCTTCAACCATTTCAGGAGTAGCATATGATCAAGAACCAATGATACTGAAGGGAAAAATCTAAGCTGTCTTGAAAGCATTTATGAAATGTTTCCACAAACAGATGTAATGCTAGATTTGCTAACTTATTTATGCTGAAATATTTAGGAGATAGAAACCTGGCCAACCAGCTGTAAAAGATCTGTATTTGTGCCCATTTCAACAAAATGCAAAAATTATTGAACTGCCAGAATTTCAAGCCAGATTCAGAAGACATGGAATGAAGGATAATGAAGGATATTATTGCTGATGTCAGATGGATCTTGGGTGAAAGTAAAGAATAACAGAGAGGTTTTGTTTTGGTTACCTCTAGTGCTGCTCTAACAGACATACCACAGGACAATGGACTTGACAAACAAGAATTTATTCTCTAATAGTTTAAGAGGCTAGAAGTCTGAGTTCAAAGTGCCAGCTCTAGTGGGTGGGTGAAAGCCCCTTGATCTTGGGCTTCAGCTCTGCATCTTGCTCCCAGCCCACTAAAGTTGGAGGCATCTCTTAGCACAGGCAGCTGCTGGATGCTGAGGCTAATAAGCCCAAGACGGACAAAGAAAATGGCACAGTCCCAATATCACCAAACAACAAGATGGACCACTAGTTCAAGTTCAGAGACAGTACCAAGATTGGCAGGAAAAATGGTAGGCTGCTCAATGAAGACTCAGCTACCTGCAGGGTCCAAGCATGCCAAAAGCTGCAGAGACCTTTCTCAAAGCTGCTTCATATACTGAGAAAAATCATACTCCTAAGCAGCTACTCAGCCACTCTGGCATCAACTCTGGAGTTGATTATGTCTCATCATGAGAATAACTACATTGAGCTGTCCAGCCACTCAAAACCAGGCCCAGCCAAGTTGACACATAACCTTAACTACCACAGATGTTTACCTATCTTTTATTAACTATGCAAAGGCATTTGATGGTGTGTATTTATAGTACATTGTGCAGATCCTTGCAAAGAACAGGAATTGTAGAATATTTCATTGGGCTCATGAGGAACCTATAGTAGTCATTTATACAGAACAAGGGGATACTATATGGTTTAAAATCAAGAAAGATGTGCATCTGAGTTGTATCCTTTCACCATACTTTTTCCATCTGTATACTGAGTAAATAATTTGAGAAACCGGACTATGAAGAAGAGCATGATGTCCAGATTGGAGTAAGACTCATTAACAACCCGTGATATGCAGATGACATTGCTTGCTGAAAGTGAAGAGGACTTGAAGCACTTACTGATGAGGATGAAAGACTTAGTCCTTCAGCATGGATTACACTTCAACATGAAGAAAACAAAAATCATCACCACTGGGACAATGAGTAACATCAAGATAAATGTAGATAAGACTAAAATTGTTAAGGATTTCCTTTTTGTTGGATCCACAATTTATGCCCATGGAAGCAGAAGTCAAGAAGTGAAATGATATATTGCACTGGGCAGATCTCGTGCAGAAGACCTCTTTAAGGTGTTAAAGAGAAAATATGTCACTTTGAGGCTTAAGGTGTACTTGACCTAATCCACTGTCTTTTCAATAGCCTCATATGCATGTGAAAGCTAGATAATGAATAACAAAGATCACAGAAGAATTGTTAGATTTATGGACTGCCCGAAAAATGAACAGACCTGTGTTGGAGGAAGTACAGTAAGAATGTTCCTTAGCAGTGAGAATGTCCAGACTTCATCTCTCATGTTTTGTGATGTTATCAGAGGGGACCATTCCCTGGAGAAGGATATCTTTCTTGGTAAAGCAGAGAATCAGAGAAAAGGGGGAAGACCCTCATGGAGATGGATTGACACAGTGTCTGCAATAATGGGTGAAAGCATAACAAGGATTGTTAGGATGGCACAGGACCAAGCATGTTTGGTTCTGTTGTTCACAGGGTTGTTATGAGTTGAACTGAAATGACAGCACCTAACAATAACATGGACAAAGTAATGAATGGCACAAGAAACATTAAAATAAGATGGAAAATCACTATACACACAAAAAAATAGGTCAATGGTCAACAATTTCAGGAAGTAGCATATGATCAAGAACTGAAGAAGTCCAAGCAGCACTGAAGGAATTGGCAAATAAGTCAAGCCTCCAGAAATCGATGGAATATCAATCAAGATCTTTCAACAAATGGATGCAATACTGGAAGCACTCACTTGTCTATGCCAAGACTTTTGGAAGACAGCTAGTGGGCCAACCAACTGGATGAAAAACCAAACCCACTGCCATCAAATTTATTCTGACTAATTGCCCATACTAAAAAAAAGTGTTCTAAAAGGATGAAGAAATTATCAGGTGATAATATTAATATCACATGCAAGTAAAATATTTTTGAAAATAATTCAATAATGGTTTTAGCAGAATATCAACAGGAAGCTGTCAGAAATTGAAGCCAAATTCAGAAGAGGATGTGGAATGAGGTATATCATTGCCGATGACTGATGGATGTTGATAGAAAGCAGAGAATAACAGAAAGATGTTTACCTATGTTTTATTGACTGTGCAAAGGGATTTGACTGTGTAGATCAAAACTCATTATGGATAATATTGCAAGGAATGGAATTCCAGAATAGGAAATTGTGTTCATGAGGAACCTGTACATAAACCAAGAGACAGTTGTTCAAACAGAACAAGGGTATACTGAATATTTTTAAATCAGGAAAGTTTTGTATCAGGGTTATATACTTTCACCATACTTATAGAATATGTATGATAACTAAATAATCTGAGAAGCTGGGTTATTTGAGAAGAACACAGCATCAGGTTAGGAGGAAGACTCATTAATAACTTGTGATATGAAGATGACACAGCTTTGACTGTTGAAAGTGAAGAGGACTTGAAACACTTATTGATGAGGATCAAAGACTACAGCCTTTAGTATGGCTTACACTTCAACATAAAGAAAACAAAAATCCTCACAATTGAACCAATAAACACCATCATGATAAACAACTGAAAGATTGAAGTTGTCAAGGATTTCATTTTACTTTGATCCAATCAATGCCCATGGCAGCAACATCAAGAAAAAAACAAAACAAAACAAAACAAAACCTCTCTAAAGTGTTACAGAGCAAAGATAGATGTCACTTTGAGAACTAAAGTGTGGCTGACCCAAGCCATGTATTGTCAATTCCTTCATATGCATGTGAACTCTGGACTATAAATAATGAAGACTGAAGATCAATTTATGCATTTGAATTACAGTGTTGGTGAATAATATTGAATATATCATGATTGCCTGAAGAATGAACAAATCTGTCTTGGATGAAGTACATCTGTAATGCTCCTTACAAAGAAAGATGGCCAGATTTTGTCACTTGTACTTTGGTCATGTTATCAGGAGGGACCAGTCTTTGGAATAGGACATCGTTTTTGGTACAGCAGAAGTTCTGAGAAAAAGGGGAAGATCCTCATATGGAGAGGGATTGACACAGTGGCTGCAAGAATTTGCTTAAACATAGCAATGATTATGAGGATGATGAAGGACCATGCAGTATTTAGTTCTGTTATATATAGGGTCACTATGAGTTAGAATTGACTCAACACCAGCAATAGCATCTTCATAACATACAGTGAAATATTTTAGAATGAGCCATCTAGGGGGAGAAGTAAGATGGAGAAAATCCTGGAAACAAAGGGAAATGGTATGAGGCTGTTTATATAAAGCAGATTGGGAACAATGAGAAACTAATCAAAAGAGTAAATACGTGAATGGGAAAGATATATAGGATAAAAAAAAAAAAAAAGATTCTGAAGTAGGATCAAGGCAAGTTTTAACTATTAATTGATTATGAGTCTAAGAAGGAGAAATATAGATGAACCCACTATATTTAATATTGGGGACTAGGAGATGATATTTAGGATAAGTAAGGAAGCAGGAGATGGTGCAGTTTTTTTCAGATCATGTTATTGTTTGGTTTGAAGATAACGTTTTTGAGGTGCTGGCAAAGAGGTGGTTAGAGGTGTGTATAAGTTGCAGATATAAATTTGATACTGGAGTCATTATATGAGTTCAGCTGAACAAATACATTTGGAAGTTGGTGTGACAGACATGATATATCAACACAGTAGATGATATTAACTTTTTGTTTTTTTGACTATTTTTTTTTACTGTGATTTGGGTGAAAATTTACAGAGCAAATACACTTTCCATACAGCAGTTCACATACACTTTGTCTCATGACATTGACTACAATTTACCACAATGCAACATCTCCCCTTCTACTTCCTCCCAAT
>NW_006921668.1:11083086-11084061 GCF_000298275.1 Orycteropus afer afer
CAGAACCTCTCCTTAAGCCCCTGGAATCTGTGAGAGCACTGTCTCTTTAAATATCCAAAATGCTCAAGCTGCTTGTTTCAAAATGGTGGTGCTCTCTGGACAGGCAAAAGTCCACAGCTCAGCCTGCCTTTCTCTTTGCCTTCTCCATTTATTTTTCAACCACCAGAGCAGTCCTCCACACAGTCCCTGGCTAGCAGGGCTGATTTTTAGGTTAATTCTTAGGTCCTACCACCACTCAGGAATCTCCAAGCTGTCTGTGCTGTCAGGATCCCTTAGGATTGCTGCCAGACCGCAGCTCTGTATGTCTCCTTTTTTGGTATTTTCATGCAAATTCTGCTAGTTGGGGTTTAGTCCACTTCTATATCTTTTCCCTTCAATGCTCAGGTTTCCAGGATTATCTTCTCTGTCTGTGTTAATTGATTATTTACCTTTTCTTTGTTGAAGAGGATCTGTGCAGACTTTCTGCCTAGTCTGCCATCTTGGAATCCTCTCCTGATATTAACTTTTTAAGGGAAGACTTGATTGTGAACATTCACTTTGGAGTTGCCATTGAAGAAGAAGCTAACAGGAAAGTCACAGAACAGAATAAGAGGCAAGACATCACTAACAACCAATGAGGAAAGTTTGATTCAAAATGGAGAAATTATGAAAAGTGTTACAGCTGAAAAGTGAGGCAGATAAAGAATAAATGAGTTTGGCAAGAGGGATTTCATTGGTGACCAGAGGAATTGTAGCTTTAAAAGTGTTAATGGGAGCTGTCAAATTACTCTAGAACAAGCAATACATAAAGAGTTTACATTTATCTGAGTAAGAGATAAAACTAAGTTACATAATCTAAAATAGAAAAATATTTTTTGTTACAAAATTCCTTGCAATATTAGTAGAGAGAAAATAAAAAGTACATAGTGGCTTTAGGAGCTCTGGTAGCATAGTAGCTCTGGCACTTGACTGCTAACCAGAAGGCTGGTGGTTCAA
>NW_006921668.1:11084646-11087417 GCF_000298275.1 Orycteropus afer afer
CCACTCATAGCAATGCTATTGGAGTAGAACTTCCCCATAGGATTCCCAAGGCTTTGAATCTTTATGGAAGCAGACTGCTTCATCTCTCTCCCACAAAGCAGCTGGTAGGTTTGAACTACACACTTTTTGGTTAGCAGTGCAATGCTTTAACCACAGTGCCACAAAGCTTCGTTTATGTTATAAAAGCAACTGAAGATTAAAAGCCAATTACTATATGTCACTTTTTTGTAAATTTTTCATATATGCTCGTTTGTTGTAAAACCTCTAGGAAAACATGATAGGAGTTTCTTATCCATTTATTGTAGCCAGCAAATCAGAACTAAGAAAATATGGAGTAGATAAAAGATTCGGAAGTATCTAATGATTCAATTATTCAAGGGAGAAATTAATTTATGCTAATTTTTACTTATATTAATCTTAACACAAGTTTAGTAGGGAGAGAAGTTATGTTATGGAAAGTGTCACCTAAGAGTAGAAGTGAAAAATATCACAAGACTGGATGAAAGAATACCATATATGAAGTAACTCAACACACATTTTTTAAATACGTAAAGGATCCCAAAAGTAGGTAAGCAAATTAGTTCTAATTCTATATATCCGCAGTTAAGCTTGAGAATTGGAACCTAATTCTCTGTAACTTTTCTTTGTATCATGTTTCTAATTATTTATGAGGCATATAACTATATAAAATAGATATAGAAATAATAAATAGAAAAGGAATAATATTTTCAGGTAATGGAGACTTAAAGGAGGAAAATAATAATTCCACTGCAAACAGCCTTGGATATCTCTTCACATATTGTTTGGTAATATGTGCCAAAGTTGTAGGTTGTGACATGTACTGCTGTTGACAATCAGTGAGCCAGGACTAATCTGAGTAGAATAATATGGTTACAGTCAGAGGAGGCTGTTTTCCTTCCAAAGACTCTGGACCATCATGGAAGGATTTTAAGCAGCACAATAATAAACCTGATAAATGTCTACAACTTTAGGATGATTCCAATTTAAATATTCTTTTAACTAAAATGTATTTAATGATACATCTTCCAGTAAGGACAAATATGAGGCAGAACATTTACACTATTTCAGCTTAAAGATCTTGAGGACCTCTATTAAGGTAATTGAATAGAAGATCACAGGGTGGAAAAGAAAAATAAAAGATAAAATATCAATTAAAGAGAATTAAGACTTTCAGAATGCTTGTGAATAGGGAGGGAGATGGAGGCTTGATAAAGAAGACTTCCAGGTTTCTCTGGCTTGCTAAATGGTGGAAAATGTCTATAGCAATACAATTTAAGGAAAAAAAAGAGATTTGGAGGAAAAGATGAGTTATTTTTTTAATTACATAGGTGGATCTGTGTGCAAACAGTTACACAGAACTGAGACGCAGGGAGACAGTCTGTGTGCTGAAGGCACAGACTTGGGATTCAGTTACTCATATGTGAAAGGGCAAGCCACAGAGGAAAATCAAATGATCTAGTTTGTATATATGGAGAAAGAAATTTGAGAATACTGACATATTTTATTCTATAAGAATGGAGAGGGGAAAAGTGGATTTTCAGTTCCATGGAAGACAATTTGAAGAGTGTGGAAAGAATTCTGAGGAGAAGGGTTTGGAACATGCCAGTTCCAAGTGTCCACCTGGTGTCCATGTTGCCAAAACTGTTTTGTTCACCAAAAATCTGTTTTGAGTTCTTTTTACCAATACAGCAAAATTACATTTTCAGTTTCCTTGCTATTTAATCTTGGTGGTGACAGTTTCCTGAGGTCATCAGTTAAGTGTTAGCAGAAAAGAAGTTTATAATTTTGGGACTTATGCTTTTAAGATGCAGGTGTGCCATCTCTCTGTAGTACCTTCATTCTGCTGTCTGGATGATGATTATGACTGGGATTTGCTGTCACAAGACAGAGAGAGAAGGATCTGAAAATTAACATATGGAAGAGACATTACCACAGCAATACAATTGTTGAGAGTGCTGGTAAGGGAAACATTAAATGAATCAATAAGATTAATAGAAGTAAAGCAAGATGAGTTCCAAATTGGGATTAATATGGAGGTCTTAATGAGGCCAAAGAATAAGAATAGTTATTGTTTGAGAGAGTTAGGCAAATAGTTAAAGTAATTGGGAGCAATTATTTCAATATCCCTGGTCTTTTGAAGTTAAGTTAAAAGATGAGAAAGGTGAGTGACTCATGATATAGTCAATGCTATTTTTCTTGATATTATATGAAATTATACCCACACAAAAACCAGTGCTATTAAGTCTATTCCAACTCATAGCAACACTATAGGGTAGATATAATTGCCCATTAGGGTCTTCAAGGTTGTAAATCTTTACAGAAGCAGACCACCTCATATTTTTCCCTTGGAGAAGCTGGTGGGTTCAACCCACCAAACTTCTGGTTAGCAGTTGAATGCTTTAACCACTGTGCCACCACAGCTCCCATACTATTATAAGAGGAATATGAATTTAATGTGTTTTAATGTAATTCAAAATTACTATTTTATAAAAAAATAGAAAAATAATAAACACTTGACAATGATGTGTTATGTGGGAAAAGGGGAAGGATGTTGTCAAAAGAGATAACAGAATCAGATTACCATAATCATCTTTTCTTTTTTTTAAATACTAAAGAAGATCTTACTCTAGAAATTTAGCAACTTATAATTTTAACCCTAAGTGTACATGGCTTTCCCAGCCACTCTGAGACAAATGCTTGAACCACACTCTTCATGTCTAAAATTAATAGAGAAAATAGATACTTAAATA
>NW_006921668.1:11087822-11095785 GCF_000298275.1 Orycteropus afer afer
AAAAAAAAAAAAGGTCTGACAATCAACTAACAAAAAAATCAGCCATTGAAAATCCTTTGTAACACAGTTGTTCTCAGACACATGTGGGCAAACTATGAATTAGAATCTATTCAATGATAACTGGTATTGATGGATATATCCACATTATTTCTATCTCTACCTCTAGCTATGTATAGTTATATCTTGTGTGTGTACAATGGCAACTGGGAATATTGTTATATTTGGTATTGAAGTTATCACTTGTTGTTTCTGTTTAATAGACAAAGTCATTCTAATTGGCCAGGGCAAAGTTTAAACTCCAGCCAGAATCAATTATACTAAGAATATAAAATGACCTTATTTTCAGCAGTTAGGCTTTTGTTGGCAGTGGTAAAAAGCACTGATATTTAGACTGAGATAGGGTAGTTTTAGTTAATGATAGATTCTTGAAAGTCTGTTTCATTAATGTTCAGTGATTATGAAAATAATTAAACACAAGCCCATAAGACCTATGTATAAATGCTAATAAATACCTTCAAATTGAATGCACGAATGTTTAGTATAATAATTAAGTGTATCCTTTAATGTGGATTATTATACTTAATTATTATACTAAACATTTGTGCATTCAATTTGAAGGCTATGATTATTTCTTAACACTTTCCAAAATAATGGAAATTATCCATTCTACCAAGGTGTTTGTTTTTTTTTTCCCCTGATTAGGCCATTAAATAATTTGCTAAACTTATATACAATTAAAAGCTGCAGAACTATATAACTAGTAAAATAATCTCAAGAAAAAATAAAAAGTAATTGAAAGTGGTTTGTGGTATTTTGTTCCTTTGCCTCTTTCCCTGATATCTTATCATAGATTCTTTCCCATGGAAATCATGTTGTCTTTGCCCCTTTTGATGCAGAAAGTTGCTATGAATGCATCTGTACTAAAAATGGTAAGATAGAGGTGAAATTTCACTCTACTCTTTTTGTTCTATTGTTAGGAAGTGCATAGATTCTTCAAAAGAATGGTTCTCACCTTGGAGATACCTAAATGTTTGGGGTCTTAACACAAATGCAATTGAATTAGACTTTTTCTAGTAGATATATGGAGCTCTGGTAGCGTAGTGCCCAAAAGCACTTTACTGCTAACCAGTAAGCTGGTGGTTCAAACCCACCAGCCACTCCTCGGAAGGAAGATGGGGCAATCTACTTCCGTAGTGATTCTGCCTTGGAAACCCAAGGAGGTGTCGCTATGAGTCGGGTCTGACTTGATGGCACACAGCAACAACATATTATTTCTTATCATTTGAATTTTTACATTTAATGGACGTAAAGTTTTTTCTATGGGGAGGATAATTCCTAAAATTTTCAAATAGATTTTCATGTTTAAATGTCATTTTACTGAATGATTATTTTGAATATTTTGTATTAAGTTTTGTTACTATTTATTTTTTACTAATGTTTTTATTGGGAGCTCTGGTAACATAGTAGCTAAGGCTATACTTTCTTTCTTACTTCCTGCATATTTATTTACTGATTGTCATACAAAGTATATGAAGTGCTTGTTTTAGACATTTACTGTGAATAATGGATGGCTCCATTCTTTTTACAAAATCCGTGTTTTTTTCCAATGTTCACAGTAAAAACATCCATTATAATTGCTATGTAGATATAAGTTACAATTTGTGTGAACACTAAAGGTAATTGATCAAATTAGTAGCAATTAAAAAAAAAATAGCAGTGAATTTTGGCAGGTGGCAAATCTGTGGTTGTGGGGCTACAGCAAGAACCTGGAAAATCAAGGAGAACATTGCTTTTGCAATTCAATATTCATTTGTATTATTTTCCACTGAAACTGTGTAAAGAATTTCCTTTCATAAAAATCTCAACTTTTTGCTCAGCCTATGCTATGTGATTTGTGAGTTGATCACCTACTTCAAAATTTGGTGGCGTTAACTCTATCTTAACAATGTATGATTTCTCCTAACTATAGGAATTAATTAGAAAGTAGCTTCAAATTCCAGAAGGTACAATAATATTTTCCTGAGGCTTCTAAAAGGAGAGAATGCATGTTTTCCACAAGCTTGGGCCCTGGGACTATGTAATACAGGTGATGCTGCTGTTGTTAATGTTTTACATTGAGCTTGTGTATGAAATCAACACACACTAAAACAAGCCATAGAGTACAGGGAAATCAAGCACTTCCTTGACAAGGTAGAATGCCAGTCTAAGCTGCATTCTGCATTCTTCAAATTTAATTCAGGACTGACAATAGAAACAAAGACATCAATATCAGGACAACAGCAAAAAATTACAGAAGCCTTGAGAAAATTGGGAGCTCTTGTAGCATAGTGCCTAAGGCATTTGACTGCTAATCAGAAGGCTGGTGGTTCAAACCCACCAGACACTCCTCAGAAGGAAGATTGGGCAATCTACTTCTGTAGTGATGCCACCTCAGAAAACCAAGAAGGGGTCTCTATGAGTTGGATCTGACTCAACAGGAGTGAGTTTGGTTTTTCTGGTTTTGAGAAAACATTCTGTAAAACAGAAATAAGCTCACATGTCAAAATGTACCTCATGCCCCTTTTCATCATGGACATGTTCCCAAAAAGTTATAAATAACATTCCTCACAAAAGGATCAATATTGTGTGATCCCACTTCTATGGAATACATGCATACATATATGTGTGTGTGTGTGTGTGTATATGTATCCACACACACACACATCTCTCTTTCTCTCTCTCTCTCTACATATATATATATATATATATATATATATATATATATATACGCAAATGTATAGAGACCAAAATTTAGTGGTGTTTACCAAGGGTGGGGAGCTGGAAGGGGGAGTAATTGCCTAGAAACACTGAGTTTCTGTCAGTGATGGTGGAATAATGTGAAAAGAGAGAGTGGTGGTGTTTACATGACTTGATGAAAGTAATCAATGTCACTGAATTGTACCTGTAAAAAATGTGAAATTGGCAAATGTTTCATTATTTATATTTTTACCACCATAAAAGAATAATCAAAAAACAAACCAAACTCACTGTCATCAAGTCAGATCCTACTCACAGTGAAACCTCCTTGGGTTTCTGAGGGAGTATCACTACAGAAGTAGATTGTCCAACCTTCCTTCCAAGAAGTAACAGGTGGATTTGAACTGCCAGCCTTCTGGTTAGCAGTCAAGTGTCTTAGGCACTACACCACCAGAGCTTCCCGATTAAAAAAAATAGATTTTCTAAGTTAATAAATATTACAGTATATCAAGTTATATATTAAAAGTACCAAAAATACAAATCATATTTCCAAGCATATAATTTAAAGGATTATAATGGTAGATTCTTTTGTAAAGAGAACAAATGTCTTCTAATTGAATTCCTTTGTAAATATAGATTTTTGGAGACTGTTCACCTAAACCCACATGAACCTCAGGGACAAATGGCATCTAGAGTCCCTGGGCTTTGGGGGATTATCTGCAGCAGAAGTATGAAGGAGGATGATGCATGAAGACATCCCTTCTCTGGAGCTAAGATTATGGGCATAGCTACCTCAGAATTTCTAATAAGACACAGAGTATCATTATTCCCTCTTCCCATGGTATGAAGCAGAACAACTAGTTTTCCAAGTCACATTCTATCCTCAGAACAATTATTAAGCTTTGGCCTAACAATTTGACTATATGTATAAGAAGGGATAAAATGGTATGCCTGTTGACATTAGCTACAGAAAACTAAGCTCAGCTGCAATTTCAACCTTGATTCATATCACTTGGGGACTGATTATATAAGGGTGCAGTGAGGGTGATTATGGATGGAACAACAAACCGAATTTCAAATGTCTTTGTTGTTGTTGTTGCTATGTCCCGTCGACTCGGACCTGACTCATAGTGACCCCTCCTTGGGTTTCCTAGGCGGTATCACTACGGAAGTAGATTGTCCAACCTTCCTTCTGAGGAGTGGCTGGTAGGTTTGAACCACCAGCCTTCTGGTTAGCAGTCAAGTGCCTTAGGCACTATGCTACCAGAGCTCCTTCAAATATCTTAGCATCTGTCAAAACAACAACAACAAAAAGTATTAAGTAGACTTTATTATTGCTAATATTCCCATAACTGCCATCAACTCATCTAGTTTGTGCTAGTTTGCTAAGTTGTTTTGATCCTGAAGGTGGCTAGAAAGATATCTGCCCATCTCAGCATAATTCTGTTAGGAGAGGAATGTTGGAGGATGGGAGCACAAGAGCACGGATAGGCTTGTGAACCGTGACTGTCCTAGCTCTCAGTACCTCTGATATGCCAAATATGCTACCAATTTGCAGGGAAACACAGTACACAATAAGGGAAAATATAAATCAGCCAGAAATAACACTGGTCAGCCAGAAAAGCAAGGGAAACCAAAATAACACCATCCAGAGTAGTAACTTTACCATGAATGTAATTTCACTTGCTGGGAGAGCCCAGGCTGCCTTGATAATCATGGCTTGGGGAGCTTTGGGATGAGGCTGGCAGAGGAGGGGACAATGGGACTAGGGTTCCCATAGTCATGGGGACCAAGCACCATCCTGCCTTTCATACTTCTTCTTTGCTGGTCCTCTGTGAACCCCATTTCCATACTTATAAAGGGTGGATAAAAATCCCTACCCCTTTAGGCTGCTGGATGGATTAAATGAGATCTTGAACATGAAACCGGCTAGTAGCATAGTGGCTGGAGAGGTCCTCAATAAAGCTAAGCTGAATATCTTTTTTTGTACAGCTCTTCAGACATCAGGACTAATCTCAAGTTCACATTGTAAGACTGTTCTCTTTAATGTAGCCATTCTTTTGTCAGTTGCTTCCTCCTTCCCTCCTTTCCCCACCTATCATCCACCCACTCACTCTCCCATCCTTCCATCTATCTATCCAACCATCCATCCATCCATCACCCATCCAACAAATATTTATTGAACATTTACTATATTCCAGTCACTAAGCTATGTTCTGGAAATCCAATAGTGAGCAACACAAACATTGGCCCTGCCTATGACAACCTAGCAGGGGAGACAGAGAATTAAAGCAGTTTTACAATAAGTTGAGATCAATGGAATGATGAAGTATAGAATATAGTGGGAGTGGAGAGCAGAACCTCCTAACACCAGCTGCTGAGGGTTGGGGGTGAGATAAGGAAGGCACCCTGTATGAAGTGATATTAAAGCCGAAACCTGAAGGATGAGAAGCTAACCAGGTGAAAGCAAGCACCTGGGATGGATAAGTGGGTGGGATGCTCTAAGGGGAGAGGGAACATGTGCCAAGGCCCAGAGGTAGGGGGAGCAAGGCTTACTGAAGTCCTTTATAGCTGGAGTCCAGTACTGACATAATACATGGTTCTCCAGCACAGCAGTGATGTTAAGTCATGCTAACTAAACTTTTGGGCTTTGACACGGCTGTGATCAGGTCCTAAAGGTCCTTATAAACCAAGGAAGGAGTTTAGTGGAAAAACCACAACAACTTGGCAAGTGACAAAAACTTTCTGGGATTCTTTGATTTCCTCATCTACAAAATGAGGGTAGAGTAGATAGTCACCAACATTCCTTCCATGGACTGAGGTAGACACTTGAACCCTGTAGCTATCCATGAGCTCCATTGTGGATGCTCCTTAGTGGGCTTAGGAAGAGATGCTTCTTTAATGGAACAAACAATTCCATTAGCTCTTGTTCAGAGTGCCTGTTCTGCCTTCAAACTATCTTTAAATATGCCCCACAGCTTTTTGCTTTGTTATTCCTCTGAGTACAGAAAACAGGAGTAACCCAGAGCCAGGACAAACCGGTGAGCTCCGGTTGAGGAAAGGTGAATCTGAAATAACCCAAAGGCCGGAGTGATGTTAGAATTAAATTGAGACCTGTACACAGATGGCAACAGTTCTTAGTATTGGGCAGAATAAAAGAAATGTTCTGAAGAAACACAGTACACCTGAAATGAGAGAACAAGATTCCTGGTTTGGGTTTGTGGAATCATAAATTAAAAGATGTCCTGGTACATTTATTCTGAACAGCTGATACTCCTTTCAGTATAAGAGTCCAGTTCTAAATGAAAATTTCACTATCGGTGGAGAATAGAGAAAAACGTTGAATATGAGGCCTGTCTGCCTTACCTGGTCTGTAACTCAGGCAACCTTCCTGGCTGGCTCCCTCCCACTCACTTTAAGAGGCCTCAGGAAAGTACAATTTTCTCATCATTGGATGAAACAGGAAACCCCAGCCCCTATCATACTGATAACTTCAAAAACTTTTAGAAATCCCTGCTAAAATTAACTCCTCCTTCAAACTTTCACACTACTTGATCCTACATACAAGTTCCTCTGTTTTGCTCTGAAATAGCGAGGAAGGAAGACCTGACTGTTCTCTTACTAAATCCTCCTTGCCTTGATTGAGATACGTGTAAGTATGTAAGTGTGTGTGTATTGGGCAGAGGGAAGATCGGTTGGGTTTTAGGCCATTAAGAACATTCACTGGAGGCCAGCTTTTATTATATTAAACATTTTTTTTCTTTTTTTAAAATTTTTTATTAGACATTTTTATGGTCCCTATATGTTCCTAATACAAAAATTATTAGTCAGTTAACTTTAGAAATCATGAGGAACAATATAGACTGTTGAGAGTTTTATGGCTGGAAGTAAACATTAGTGGGATGAGTTGTTGATAAAAGCTGGTGACACCTGTTGTCTACATGTGGTCATTTATTCCTCTGTTTCTACCTCTCTAAACTGCAATTCTCTCTTTGAGTTCTCCATGTCTGTCATATTCTGGTGCCTGGCCTTTGACATTTCCATAGGATATATGAGCAGACAGAATAACTCATAAACTTAAGGTACTCTGATTCCATAAAAAGGGCAAAAAATGAACAATATATACTACATATTCCATACGCTATAGGATTACTGAAACCAGCTAAAATAATGTTTAAAATAAGCAATATATATGAATTTGAAACCATAAGAGGAAGTATTTGCAATAGGAGAAAAAGAATAAGAAATCCACATAAACAGTCAAGTAGAAATACTGTGAAAAATATATCAGTTGAAAATTAAAACAACACAAATGAAAATAAAACAAAAGATCTAGGATAATTACTAGTATAAAAGAGCTAAAGAACAAATGACAAAGCTGCACAGTAATATTAAATAACCTTCCCAGATATAAGAGGAAAAGATACAGTAATAAGTATTTTTAGAAAAGTAAATAGAGTATGGGAAAGAAAAGTAAAAAGAATAAAAATAAAATATTGGAATAAATAAGGTAAGAACTTCTCAGCAATTAAAGGAAGTTCAGTTAAAGAAAGTTTTAAAGATCTATAGAATTATCTCACAGGAAATACAAAGAATCATTCAAACAAGGACACATTACAGAGACATAATTTAGGTATCAGAGACAAAGAGAAAAATCTAACAGTCTTTAAAGGGAAAGAATAGATGACCTGCCAAAGAAGGAGGATCATATTTATATCAACTTTATCCAGAGAAACTCTTGTGAATGGTTAATGTTTCCAAAGTGTTCAAGAAAAATAACTTTACACCAACATTTTGTATTCATTCAAATGTTACTTAAAGGTCAAACAAATTATATTCAGATGAAAACCATAAATGGTATAATAAAAACATTGTCACATGGGAGGAAGATGTGGCAGTCTGCTTTCTAAAGATTACAGTGTTAGAAACCCTATGTGGAAGTTCTGTTCTGTTCTTTAGGGTCACTATGAGTCAGATCAACTTGACAGTGGTGGGTGTTTAAAGATATTATCAACATTTTTTCTTCTATTTTGTCATATAAAGTGTCATTGAAACTGTATCAAGAAATAATCTAAGAGGTTTATATATTGGAGGACATTTTCTTTGTTGGTTACCAGGGGTGGGAGGGAAGGGAGGGAATGCTGTTAGATAGATAGAGATAAATATTGATTTGGGTGAAGACAAGGGCAATGTACCAAATGTGAGTGACCAATATGGCAGCATTGAG
>NW_006921668.1:11097535-11101897 GCF_000298275.1 Orycteropus afer afer
ATCTCATAAACTGTATCTATTACTCAACAGCTAGTATCACAGTTAATGATGAAATACTAGAAGTTTCCTCACAAGATCAGCAAACGGGCTTGGATATTTGCTCTTGTCCCCTATTGTCAACATTGTATAGGATATTCTAGCTAGCATAATTTTGCAATAAAAGAAATATGAAACATCTGGGTTGGAAAGGAAGAAATAAAACTATTTCCTTTCTAAGATAATATATCTTTTCCACAGAATTTCCTAAAGACATAAGCAGCCACACACACACATCACACTCACACACACCTATTAGACATAATTAACGAGTTCAGCAAGGTTGAGAATACAACAAATGTCACTTAAAGGTGAACCAATTATATTCAGATGAAAATCATAGATAGTATAATAAAAATATTCTCACATGGGAGGAAGATGTGGCAGATTACAGCATTAGAAACCCTATGTGGAAGTTCTATTCTGTTCTTTAGGGTCACTATGAGTCAGAATCAACTTGACAGCAGTGGGTGTTTGAAGATAAAATATGTTTAAAAAATCAATTGGATTCTTTAAACTAAAAATAAGTAATAAAGAAACAAACATAGGAAAACAATTCCATTTCCCATAGCATAAAGAAGAATAAAATACTTCAGAATTAATTTAACAAAGGAAATTTGAGACTTGTGACCTGAATACTAGAAAACATTATGAAATACATTAAAATCCTAAATAAATGGAAAATATTTCCATATTCATGGACCGGAAGGCATAAGGTTGTTTAGACCACATACACTATTTTCCATATTGATCCACAGATTCGGAATAATTACAATTAAATTCTCAGCTAGTTTTTCTTTTTTTTTTTTTCCCCTTAAAATTTGACAAACTGATCATTTAAAGCTCATGCCAAAAGGTAGACAGTATCAAAAATCTTCAATATTTTAGAACCGAGTTTATGGATTAACAGTTCCCAATTTCAAAACTTACAAAAAGTTACAGTAATTAAAATAGTATGGTAATGGAATAAGAGAGACATAATTATAAACAGAATAGAACTGAAGTTTCAGAAATAAGCCCTTACGTTTATTGTCAATTAATTTTAGACATGAATATCAAGACAATTCAAATGGGTAGTAGTCTTTTAAATAAATAGTGCTGAGAAAATTGGATAGTTACATGAAAAAATAAAGTTGAACCCTATCTCACACTGTATACAAAAAGGATCACAAAACAAATCAAAGACCTAACTGTGAGAACTAAAACTGTAAAGTACTAAGAAGAAAATGTAATAGTAAATCTTTGTGATATTAAGTTAGAAAATGGTTTCTTATATATAATGCCCAAAGCACAAGCAACAGACAGGGAAAAAAAAAAAAAAGATAAATGAGAGTTAATCAGGATTAAAAACTTAAAACAATACCATCAAGAAAGGAAGGAATTGGTGAAAAACAAGGCTCTGGGAATTGATGGAATACTCAATGAGATTTTCCAACAAATGGATGCCACACTGGAGACACTCACTCAGCCATGCCAAGGTTTTGGAAAACCACTACCTGGCCAACCAACTGGAAGAAAACCGCATTTGTACCCATTCCAAAAAAAAAGGTGACTCCACAGAATGTGGAAATTATCGAACAATGTCATTGATATCACACACAAGTAAAATCTTACTGAAGATAATTCAAAAACAGTTGCAGCAATGCACTGATGGAGAACTTCCAAAAACGTAAGCTGGATTCAGAAGGAAAGGTGGATCGGGAGATATCATGGCAGCTGACGTCAAGTGAATCTTGGCTCAAAGCAATGATTATAAGAAAGATGTTTACTTGTGTTTTATTGACTGTGCAAAGGCATTCAACTGTGTGAATCATAATAAATTGTGGATAACTATGAGAAGAATGGGAATTCCAGATCACTTGATTTTACTCATGAGGAACCTGTACATAGACCAAGAGGCTATCATTCGAACAGAACAAAGGGATACTGCATGGTTTAAAATCAGGAAGGGAGTGCATCAGGATTGTATCCTTTCACCATACTTATTCAATCTGTATGCTGAGCAAATAATCTGAGAAGACAGACTATATAAAGAAGAACATGGCATCAGAATTGGACGGAGGCTCATTAACAACCTGCGATATGCAAATGACACAACTTTGCTTGCTGAAAGTGGAGATGACTTGGAACACTTAGTGATGAAGATTAAAGGCTACAATCTGCAGTATGGATTACACTTCAATATAAAGAAAACAAAAATCCCCACAACTAGACCAATAAGTAGCATCACGATAAGTGGAGAAAAGATCAAACACCATATTGCACTGGACAAATCAGATGCAAAAGATCTTTTTAAAGTGTTGAAGAGCAAAGACGTCTCTTTGAAGACTAAGGAGTACCTGCTGGTGGGATGATGCCTAAGGCATTTGACTGCTAACCAGAAGGCTGGCAGTTCAAACCCACCAATAGCTCCATGTAAGGAAGATAGGACAATCTACTTCTATAAAGATTTACCACCTCAGAAAAAGTCACTATAAATCAGAATTGACTTGATGGCAGTGAGTTTGAGGTTTTTTGTTGTTGTTGTTTTAACCCAAGTCTTGGTATTTTCAGTCACCTCATGTACATGTCAGAGCTGGACATGAATAAGGAAGACTGAAGAAGAGTTGATGCTTTTAAATTGTGGTGTTGCTGAAGAATATCGAAAGTACCATGAACTGTCAAAAGAAACTGCAGCCAGAATGCTCCTTGGAAGCGAGAATGGCCAGACTTCCTTTGACCTGCTTTGGTCATGTTGTCAGAAAGGACCATTCCCTGGAGAAGGATATCATGCTTAGTAAAGTGGAAGGTCAAGAAAAAGGAGAAGGTCCTCAGCAAGATAGATTGACACAGTGGCCGCAAGATGGGCTCAGGTATAGTAAGTATTGTGAGGCTGGCACAGGTGTTTTGTTCTGTTGTACAAGGGGTCACTATGAGTCAGTGCTGACTTGATGGCACCTAACAACAGCAACAACAATATAAGCCTAATTAAACTCAACACTGTAGACCTTTTCTAGAACTGAAAAAATGCAAAATGAAACAAGGCATACAAACTATAGTATCTTTTTTGAACAGATTGTAGACTTTTTTTTTCATAATTTATTAGTAATAAAATGAACTTCCTAAAGATTTCTTCAAGGAGAAAGTGTCAGTTTCTTGTTATTGCTGTATGTTTCTTTAATAAACAATCTAAGGTTCAATTTAATATCATGACTGTGTCAGTGAAGTTGAAATAATATTTAAGTCAATAGAATTTAAGACATGAGATTAATATTTAAGACACTAAAATAGAAGAGCCTCTCAAGAGCATATCCCTTAAAATTACTGTACCTCTAATGTCTTGAGTCGCTGTGCTCAGGAGAGACCAGTACATAGACCAAGAGGCTGTCGTTGGAACAGAATAAGGGGACACTGCTTGGTTTAAAATCAGGAAAGGTGTGTGTCAGGGTTGGAGCCTTTCACCATATCTGTTCAATCTGTATGCTAAGCAAATAATCTGAGAAGCTGGACTATATGATGAACATGACATCAAGACTGGAGGAAGACTCATTAACAACAAGTTGCCAGGGATTTCATTTTACTTGAATCCACAATCAAAACCAATGGAAGAAGTAGTCAAGAAATGAGAGATTTAGAAGAGAGAGTTCTGGTAAGATGGTGGAAAAGGCAGACAGACTGCATAGATCCTCTTTAACAAAAAAGGGGGACCAATTGACACAGATACAGGAGATAATACTGGAGCCTTGAGCTCTGAAGGGAAGGATATAGAAGTGGACTAAATTCCAACTAGTAGAAGAACCTACATGAAAACACTAGAAAAGGAGCCAAACAAAGCTGTGGTCTGTCAGTGATCCTGATGGCATGGAAAGATTAGGTATTTCCCAGTGGTGTTAGGACCTAAGAAATAACCTAAAAATCAGCCTTGCTAGCTAGGGGCTGCACAGAGGATTGTACTGGTGGCAGGTGAATAAAAGGGGAAGCAGAGAAGGAGAAGGAGGCTGAGTTTTGGACTTTTGCCTGTCCGGAGGGTGTAGCCATTTAGAATGTGTGCAAATGGTTTGACAATTATGAATATTTAAGACAACAGAGATCTCCCAAATTCCAAGGACTTAAGAATAGGCTCCACTTGCCAGGAACCACAAGGACATTCAGGATACAAACAACTGGAAAGGTGAGATATTCACTTTCTTACTCTAACACCCCACATTCTTGATGAACAAAGGTGTGGCTATCTCTCACTACCACCCAACTTCTGGGCCAGCAGGAATTCCATCTCAATCTGTGTGCTCAGATGGATCCTGGGTGCTAGAACCCACCCTGCCCAGATTATTTTTTTCCTTTTTTTTT
>NW_006921668.1:11102177-11104505 GCF_000298275.1 Orycteropus afer afer
TTGTTCTCTCCAAGGAGTGTATCTACCTCAGGTAAATGTTCAACTCATATGCCTGTCTTTTATTTATCTGGAAGCCACAGGTGTTTGTTCAATTCCAGATCTGAAGGGCAGCTAGGGGTCATAGTCTCAGTCATTCCACCAGGCTCTATCAGACCAGCAAACTGGTCCCCCCCCACCTTTTTTTTTTCCCAAATCCTTTTGAGTTTTGTTCCACATTGTTCTCCCTCTCTATCCCTCTACCCAGGATCTCCTACACAGATTCCCCTCTGAGTGGTTGACAGTGGTAACCAGGCACCATCTAGTTCTTCTGGTCTCATAATCATATAGGCTACTGATTGAATGGTGTACTAGTTGCTCAGAATAATTCTTTCCATGAATCTTTGGTTTTCTTTGTTTTTCTTGCTCTGGATGAGGAGAGACCCATCATTGCATCCAGATAGCTGCTTGCAAGCTTTTAAGATCCCAGTCACTACTCACCAAAGTAGGAGGTGGAACAATATTTTGTGTAGTATGTTATGCCAATTGAGCTTGATGTTCCCTGTCACAATGATCCCAAGCACACAGGTTCAACTACTCAGTCCCTCTATTTAGCTGGCTGTGACCAAGAAGTGACTACAACCTTGTCTCTTGTCAGCTCTTCTATACACCTGGGAATTCAGATCATACAAATACACTTCTAGGACCATTATCTGCCAACCCTATACATGGTCTCAGGTGTACTCTCCACTTCATAGACATACCTAATCGTTCAGCCTGTCCACCCATCTATCCACCCATATATCCATGTTTTCCTTCACTGACAATGCAGTACTGTATGTGCAAAAGGGTTCATCTTTATTGCCTGAACCTCCCATGTACCACTTTATGTCTTCCTCTTCCTCAATGCCACCATGTTGATCACTCATGTTTGGTACATTGTCTTTCTCTTCACCCAAATCAATACTATCCCTATCTAACAATCCCCTCCCCTCCCACCCCTGGTAATCAACAAAGAAAATTTCCTTCCATATACAAGCCTTTCCTTGACTTTTACAATAATGGACTAATACAATATTTGTCCTTCTGTGATTGATTTATTTCATTCAGCATAATGTCCTCCAAATTCATCCACGTTATGTGGTTTTTTGTAGATTCTAGGATATTCTTTAGGGTTACATAGTTTTCCATTGTTTGTATGTACCATAGTTTAGTTATCCATTCCTCAGATGATGGAGACCTAGATTGTTTCCATTTTTGGCTATTGCAAATAGTGCTGCGATGAACATGGTGCATGTATGTCTGTTGTTGTCATGGTTCTCCTTTCTTAAAGATATATACTTAGTTATGAAAGGCTGGGTCAAATGGTATTTCTGATGTTAACTTTATAAGGAATCACCATACTGCTTTCCACAGTGGTTTACCATTTTATGGTCCCACCACCAGTGTAGGAAAGTCCCAATCTCTACACATCCTCACCAGCATTTGTTATTTTCTGTCTTTTTGAACTTTGCTACTAGTGCTGGGGCAAGATGGTATCTGATTATTATTTTGATTTGCATCTCTCTAATGATAATAATCATGAGGATTCCTTCATATGTTTGTTGGCCACCTGAATATGCTCCTTGGTGAAGTGTCTATTCATGTCTTCTGAATATTTTTTAACTGGATTATTTGTCTTTTTGGTTATTGAGGTGTTGGAGTTTTCTATAAATTGTAGAGATAAGTCCCTTGTCAGATATGTCGTTGCCAAATATTCTTTCCCAATCTGTAGGTTCTCTTCTGACTCTTTTGGAGAAGTCTTTGGAAGTGCATAAAAATTTAATTTTTAGAAGGTCCTATTCATCTAGTTTCTCTTCTATGTTTTGAATTTTGGGTTATGCTTGAAAGTTTATTTATACCATAAGTTAGGGCCCCTAATTTTCCCCCTAGTTTTTCCTTGAGGAACTCTATAGTTTTAGATTTCACATTTAAGTCTTTGATCCATCTGGAGTTTGTTTTTGTGTATGGTGTGAGGTACAGATCTTGCTTCATTTTTCTGCAAATGGATATCCAGTTTTGCCAGCACAATTTATTAAACAAATATTCTCTTCCCCATCTAATGGATTTCTGCCTTTTGTCAAAGATCAGTTGACCATATAGGTGGATGGATCTATTTCTGGATTCTGAATTGTATTCCATTGGTCTTTGTGTCTATTGTTGCACTAATACCAGGCAGTTTTGGCTACTGTGGCTGTACAGTATGTTTTGAGATCCAGCAGTGTGAGATCTCCTACTTTGTTCTTCATCTTCAGTAGTGTTTTGCTTATACAAGGTCTCTTTCCTTTCCATATAAAGTTAGTGATTGGTTTT
>NW_006921668.1:11104828-11105949 GCF_000298275.1 Orycteropus afer afer
CTTATTTCTTTTTTGGCAATCTCTTATAGTCAGGGACATAAGGCAAGATAGGAAAATCAAAGGCATCCAGATTGGTAAGGAAGAAGTCAACTATCCCTATTTGCTGATGATATGATCCTATACCTAGAAAACCCAAGAGACTCAGTCAAACATCTACTGGAACTAATTGAGAGATTTAGCATCATGACAGGATACAAGATCAACATCCAAAAATCAGTTGGATTCCTCTACACCTGCCTTCAATTTTTGGAAGTTTTTTCCATTGTTGTTTTTGTCTAACTGGGTGGGAGACACAAAAGCACCCA
Source organism: Orycteropus afer afer (assembly GCF_000298275.1). Classification (NCBI taxonomy): domain Eukaryota; kingdom Metazoa; phylum Chordata; class Mammalia; order Tubulidentata; family Orycteropodidae; genus Orycteropus; species Orycteropus afer. The sequence continues at coordinate 11,105,134 of NW_006921668.1, forward strand.
CATCTCCTGCAGCTTCACTTACTAAGTGAGAGCCACCACTTCCTTCTCCACCAGCTGCCCAACAATAAATGATAAACCAAGAAAAGCCTGAATAACCCTGATATGCTTTTCACAAACAAGAGAGATCTAAATACAACAATGTCAAAAATGTCTTGGAGATAAGAGACTATCACAGTCCATACAAAAAAGAGAGATAAAGTGCTTGGAACAGGAGAGCAGGAAACAGACCTAGAATACATCCCTGAGGAAGAAGAAATATTGGAACTCTCTGATAAAGTATTCAAAAGAATTATATTTAGGTATCTTGAAAGGGATGAGAGACAAATCAAGGAAAACACTGAAAAAATTAAGGAAAACAGAGACAAAACCCTAGAACAATTTTGGAGGAAAATACAAGAACAAAATGACAAAATAAATGAAAATCAGAAATGATATAAATTCTACAGATAGAAATTCATAAGATTAATACTAAATTTTCAAAAATAGATAACACATTGAAAGGGCAATGGAGTAGAATTGAATCAATGGAAGACAGAATTAATGAGATTGAAGAGAAATACCTGAATACTTCTTTGGAAAGGTATCAATCAGAAAAAAGATAAAAACAAAATGAAAAAACCTATGGCTCATGTGGGATACCATCAAAAGGAATAACCTATATGTAATCGGAATTCTGGAATAGGAAGAGAAAAATAAAACCACTGATAAAATTTTCCAAGATTTTTTGAAGATAATTTCTCTGATTTGTTGAAAGATGGGAGTATTTCCATTTAGGAACTCCAATGAACCCAAAACATGATGTTGTTGTTAAGTGCC
>NW_006921668.1:11108049-11123016 GCF_000298275.1 Orycteropus afer afer
GCAAACAATTCATACTTATTGATAATTACATTGAATGTTACTAGATTAAATGCACCACTCAAGAGATGGAGAGTTGGAGTTGGTTAAGAAAACATAACCAATCAATATGCTGTCTACAAGAGACACACCTTAGAGACAATAACAAAAATAAACTGAAAATCAAAAGTTAGAAAAAGATATATCAAACAAATGGTAAACTGCAGGAGTGGCAATATTAATTTCTGAACAAATTGACTTTAAGACAAAAAACACCATAAAAGACAAGGAAAGACATTATATAATGATTAAAGGGTCAATTGAACAAGAATATATAGCCATAATAAATACCTATTCACCCAATGAAAGAGCCCCACAATACATAAATCAGACTCTAAAAGAGTTGGAAAGTCAAATAGATGACTCCACAGTCAAAGTGGGAGACTTTAATATACCACTTTCAATGAAAGGTAGAACAACTGGAAGGAAACTCAACAAAGATGTAGAAGAGCTAAACAATACAATCCACCAACTTGAACTTATAGACTTCTACAGAGCACTTCACCCAATAACAGCATGATATACATTCTTTTCCTGTGTACATGGAACATTCTCCATGACAGACCATATGCTAGGCCATAAAGCAAGCCTTCATAAATCTAAAAACATTGAAGTACTGCAAAGCATCTTCTCAGATCACAATGCTACCAAATTGGAAATCAATATTAGGAAGAGCAATGGAAAAAGAGCAAACACATGGAAATTAAACAACACCCTCCTTAAAAAAAAAAAAAAAAAAAAAAAAAACTGGGTAAGTGAAGAAGTAAAAAATGAAATTAAAAAATTCCTTGAATCAAATGAGAATGAAAACACAACATTCAAAAATCTTTGGTACGCAGCAAAAGCGGTGCTCAGAGGCCAATTTGTAGTAAGAAATGCACATATCAAAAAAAGAAGAAAGCACCAAAATCAATACTTTAAACAAACATCTTCAACAATTACCAAAAGAACAGCAAGAAAAACCTACAGCCACCAGAAGAAAGGAAATAATAAAGATTCGAGCAGAAATCAATGAAAGAGAAAAGAGAAAGACAATAGAAAAAATTAAAAAGACTAGATGTTGATATTTTGAAAAGATTAATAAAACTGACAAACCACTGGCAAATTTAACAAAGGAAAAGAGGGAGAGAATATAAATAACACAAAAAGAATCAAAATGGGCAACATTACTACAGAACCAACTGAAATAAAAAGGATAATATCAGGATACTACGAAGCACTGTACTTCAACAAATTTGAAAATCAGTAAGAAATGGATTGCTTTCTAGAAACACATCATTTAACTAAACTAACACAGACTGATGTGAAAAAGTTGAACAGCTCCATAACAAAAGAAGAAAGTGAACAGGTCATAAAAAAATTACGAACAAAAAATCTCCTGCCCCAGATGGTTTCACTGGAGAATTCTATCAAACATTCAGAGGAGAACTTACACCAATCTTACTCAAACTATTCCAAAACATAGAAAATGATGGAATCCTACCAAATTCATTTTATGAAGCAAGCATAACCTGGATACCAAAACCAGGCAAAGACATCACTGAAAAGAAAAACTACAGATGGTTATCCCTCATGAATATAGATGCAAATATCTTTAATAAAATCCCAGCCAATAGATTCCAAAAACATATCAAGAAAATAATTCATAATGACCAAGTGAGGATCATATCAGGTATGCAAGGATGGTTCAACATTAGAAAAACAAGCAATGTTATCCACCGCATAAATGAAACAAAGGAAAAGAACCAGATGATCGTATCAATAGATGAAGAAAAGGCATTTGATAAAATCCAACACCCATTCCTGATTAAAAACTCTCAGCAAAATAGGAACAGAAAGGATATTCTTCAACATAATAAAGGGCATCTATGCAAAATCAATAGCCAACATTATTATCAATGGAGAGTGACTGAAACCACTTCCCTTACGAACAGGAAAAAGACACAGATGCCTTCTATCACCACTTCTATTCAACATTGTACTGGAAGGCCTAGCCAGGGCCATAAGGCAAAAAAGGGAAATCAAAGGCATGAAAATTGGTGAGGAAGAAGTCAAACTATCCCTATTTGCTGCTGATATGATCCTATTCCTAGAAACCCAAGAGACTCAGTCAAACAAATCTACTGGAAGTAATTGAGAGATTTAATATCGTAGCAGGATGCAAGATCGACATCCAAAAATCAGTTGGATTCCTTTACACCAGCAGAAAGATTACTGAAAAAAAAGAAAATAATAATAAGGAAATCAATACCATTTACAGTAGCTACAAAAAAATAAAATACTTGGTAATACCTCTTAACAGAAACACAAATGACCTGTACAAAGAAAATTTTAAAAGACTACTTCAAGAAACCCTCAGAGACCTCCATAAATAAAAGAACATCCCGTGCTTATGGTTAGGAAGATTGAACACTGAAAATATCAATTCTACCCAAAGAGATGTATATATTCAATGAAATCCCAATCCTGATCCTATCAACATTCTTTAAGGATATGGAAAAACCAATCACTTATTTATATGGAAAGGAAGACCTCAGATAAGCAAAGCACTATTGAAGAAAAAGAACAATGTAGGAGGTCTCACACTCTTGGATCTCAAAACCTACTATACAGCCACAGTAGTCAAAACTGCCTGGTATTGGTACAATGACAGATGCATAGACCAAAGAAATAGAATTGAGAACCCAGAAATAGATCCATCAACCTATGGTCAGCTGATCTTTGACAAAGGGCTGAAATCCATTAAATGGGGAAGAGAATGTCTGTTCAATAAATGGTCTTGGCAAAACTGGATATCCTTTTGCAGAAAAATGAAACAAGGTCAGTACCTCACACCATACACAAAAACTACCTCCAGATGGATCAAAGACTTAAATGTGGGACCTAAAACTACAAACTTCCTCAAGGAAAAACTAGAGTCAAATTTAGAGGCCCTGATATGTGGTATAAATAGTCTATCAAGCATAACCCAAAATGCACAAACAGTAGAAGAAAGCAAGATGAATGGGACCTTCTAAAAGTTAAATTTTTATGTGTTCCAAAAACTTCTCCAAAAGAGTCAAAAGAGAACCTACATATTGGGAAAAAATATTCAGCAATGACATATCTGACAAGGGACTTATCTCTAGAATTTATAGAAAACTCCAACACCTCAATAAAAAAATGAAAAAGTATCCAATTAAAAACTCGGCAGAAGACAGGAATAGACACTTCATCAAGGAGGATATTCAGGCAGCCAAAAAACATATGAAGAAATGCTCATGATCATTACCATTAGAGAGATACAAATCAAAACAACGAGATAACATCTTGCTCCAGCACTAGTAGCAAAGTTCAACAAGACAGAAAATAACAAATGCTGGCAAGGATGCAGAGAGATTGGGACTCTAATACACTGCTAGTGATATGGTCAAATGATACAACCACTGTAGAGAACAGTATGGTGATTCCTTAAACAGTTGGAATTAGAAATACCATTTGACCCAGCCATTCTATTACAAGGTATATATCCTAAAAAATGAAAGCCAGGACAAGAACAGATATACGCACACCCATGTTCATCATAGCAATAGTTACAATAGCCAAAAGATGGAAACAACCTAGGTGCCCATCAACAGAAAAATGGATAACCAAATTATGTTATATACACACAATGGGATACTCTGCAACACTAAAGAATAATATAGAATCTGCCAAACAGAGCACAAAGTGGATGAACTTGGAGGACATTAGGCTGAGTGAAATAATTCAATCACAGAGGGACAAATATTGTATTAATCCAGTATCTTAAAAACTCAAGGGAAGGTTTACATATGGAAGGAAATTTTCTTTGTTGCTTACCAGGGGTGGAGGGGGAGGGGAGGGGACACTGTTGTATAGGTAGAGACAAGTATTGATTTGGGTGAAGAGAAGGGCAGTGCACCGAATGTGAGTGATTAACATGGTGGCATTGAGGAAGAGGAAGACAATAAGAGGTGCGTGGAATGTGCAGACAACAAAGATGAACCCTCTGCACACACAATACTGTGTTGTCAGTGAAAGCAAACTGGATATACTGGTGGATAGATAGGTGGACAAGCTGAAGTATTTGGTATGTCTATGCAGGGGGAGTGTGCTTACGACCATGTGTAGGGTTGGCAGATAATGTTTCTACAAGTGTATTAGTATGTTCTGTAAGAATTCCCAGGTGTATAGTACAGCTGACACGAGACACATTTGTAGTCATTTGTTGGCCACAGTCAGCTACCCAGAGGGAGCTAGTAGTTGGATCTATGGGCTCTGGATCATAGTCACAGAGGACATCAAGCTCAATTGGCATAAAATACTACACAAAACATTGTTCCACATCCAACTTTGGTGAGGAGTAAATGGGATCTTAAAAGCTTGCAGGCAACCACCTAGATGCAGCGATGGATCTCTCCTCATTCAGAGCAAAGAAGAATGAAGAAAATGAAAGATTCTTGAAAACAATTAGTCCAAGGGACTGGTACACCATGTGATCCTCAACCTATTTGACTATGAGACAAAAAGAACTAGATGGTGCCCACCTACCACTGTCAACCACTCGGATAGGGATCTATGTAGGAGATCCTGGATAGAGTGGGAGAACAATGTGGAACAAAACTCAAAATCATTAAAATAGAAAAAAAAAAAAAAAGGGAGCATGTTTTCTGGTCTGACAGAGCCTGATGAAACCATTGAGACTATGGCCCCTAGCTGCCCTTCAGGTCTGGAATTGAACCCACTCCTGTGGCTTCCAGCCAAACTGAAGACAGGCATATGAGGTGAACATTTGAATTAGGTGGATACACTCCTTTTAGAGATCAATCATGGGGGGAAAGAAAGGTTGTATGTGCACAGGGAGACAGTTCAAGGGGCAGGAGTGCATGGAGCAACAAAGGAAAGAAGTAACTATGGAGGAAAGTGGGAGGGTAGCTGTTGCATTGTGGTAAATTGTAGTCAATGTCATGAGACAAAGTGTATGTGAGCTGCTGTATGGAAAGTGAATTTTCTTTGTAAACTTTCACCCAAGTCACAATTAAAAAAAAAAAAATAGAAATCAGAGATTTATTGAACTTGGAAAATCTGCTGTAAAAACATCTTTAAAGTATTAAGAAGCAAAGATATCACTTCGAAGACAAAGCTGTGCCTAACTTTCAATCACCTCATATGCATGTGAAATCTGGACAATGAATAAGAAAGAATGAAGAAGAGTTGATGGTGTTGGTGAAGAATACTGAATATAACATGGACTGACAGAAGAACAAACTTATCTGTCCTGGAAGAAGTGCAGGCTGAATGCTCCTTTGCAAATGAGAATGGCCAGCCTTCATCATACCTACTTTGGTCATGTTGTCAGAAGGGACCATTCCCTGGAGAAGGAAATAATGCTTGGTAAAGGAGTCAATGAAAAAGGAAAAGACTCTCAATGAGATGGATTGACACAGTGGCTTCAATGATGGACTCAAGCATAGCAAGAATTGTGAGGATGGCATAGGACTGGACAGTGTTTAGTCCTTTTGTACACAGGTCTCTATGAGTCAGAGCTGGCTCGAGTGCATAACAAAAATGACTTGAGTTAAAGAGACTCAATAACAAGACAGAAGATTGTTTAGATCCTTGGTTCATTTCATGCAATTGACTGTACCGTCATTTTTCATACACTGTTCATCCAGTTACATTTTTTCTTTGCATGAGATACTGTTTTCCCAACAAATTACCTATATATCCTGGGATACCCAAGTATTTAGCAAATAGTAAATACATGAACTATAAGAATGAGAAAAAATAAACATAATAAAATATTATTAACCCAAATAGATACAAAACTAGCAGTTCATATTATATAATGCATGTGAAGGTGGGATTTCATAAATTCAGTAGATATTGCACTAATGTAAACATCACATAAAATTATTAAGAAGGAAATGAAAACAGGAAGGGAATAAAAGAATAAAATTGTGTTTGGAAGTTTCTGAGATGAGCTAGTGATAAAACCATTTTTCTCTGAAAAACAAGGTTGTTGTTGTTGTTGTTATGTGCCGTCGAGTCGGCCCGACTCATAGCGACCCCTCCTTGGGTTTCCGAGGCAGTATCACTACGGAAGTAGGATTGCCCAACCTTCCTTCCGAGGAGTGGCTGGTGGGTTTGAACCGCCAGCCGTCTGGTTAGCAGGCAAGTGTCTTAGCCACTATGCTACAAGGTAAGGGAAAACAAATTGAAGGAGGAAGGAAGAGTTTACCAGAATTTTTTCTAATCTAGGCTGATTTTCATCTCATTTAATTTCGTTTTGTCTTCTTTTTCTCCTTCTTCATCTCCTCCTATTCCGTTTCCCTTTTTATTTTTTTCCACCTCCTCCTTTTCCTTCCTCTTCTTCTCTTTCAACTCTTGCTTCACATTCTTTAAAATTGCATGGATAAAATAGCTATTCATGGCTGACCTGGGGAAAAACAAACAAACAAACAAAAACAACCAATAACTACAGTATTTCAGAATTAGATTGTGTCAAAAGTCAAAGGCTCTCTGCATTAAACTTCAATCCTACAACTTGCCTCAGGGGCATAGCTTTTAGTAGTTCAGTGTTCAGTTACCACTTTGAGGCATTTGTTCATGTGTTCATAAAAACAAAACAACAAAAACAAAACAAAACAACACTTTCAAAATTAATGTATGCATACAAACAGATATTTTAAACTGTTATGCTAGTTTTTCCTATATCATGTTATACATATTGTTCTAGAAATTTATACAAATATATACAAATTTATCTTACTATTTTTAACAGCCCCAGTATAGTAGAGCACTTAAATCTGTTAACAATTTGTTCCTCATTTTTTTGGGTCAATCAGTTGTTTCAAACTATTTAAATATATTTCAATTTTTTATTTCTTCCTGTAACAACAAAATTCAACTTGTTTTGGCTTCCTGACTTATTTGTAATATGAATTAAATTAAATTTTATCATTTTATGATAATCTTTCAATACATAATCACTGTAAATTCTTAAAGCTACCATTCAAATCTTCCAACTGTCAAGAAAGGAATCAAAAGAGTGAAACTCTGAAAATTATAGTCATATATAAATTTGACAAAATAATCTCTCTTCTAAAGTCTATCCATTGACACAAAAGTATTAATAAATAAATGAGTATAGATACTGGAACTGTTGCTGTAATCATTTATGTACCAACAAAAAGTGGAGAGAACTTAAACGCAAAGAATGAATTCTGTTCATAATATGAATATTGTGTTGATTGGCCCTTGACCTTTGATCTGGATTGATTTACATGATGTATTATTAATTGAGGGACCTCTGGTGATATAGTGCCTAAGGCATTTGACTGCTAACCAGAAGGCTGGTGGTTCAAACCCACCAGCCACTCTTTGGACGGAAGGTTGGGCAATCTACTTCTGTAGTGATACTGCCTTGGAAATCCAAGGAGGGGTCACTATGAGTTAGATCCTATGCAACTTCAGTGACTTTGGTTTGTTTTTTAATTATTAATTGAAGGATGATAGAAAGAAAATAGTAGAGACTGTACCACATTGAAGGCTATACATATTTGAAGGATTACATCTAATATTGTGTCAAAACATTTTTCATATATATATTGTTAAGTGCCTTGGAGTTGATTTTGTCTCATAGCAACTACATGTGAAAGGATAGAACTGTCATAAGGTTTTCTAGGCTGTAACCTTTACAGGGGCTAATCACTAGGTCTTTCTCCTGTGAGGCCACTGGTTGGATTCCAATCGCCATCCTTTCAGTCAGCTACCAAGTGCTTAATCATTGCACAACCAAGGCTCCTTTGCACGTGTATTACCAAAAAACATGGATTATTTATAGACATGGCCTGTAAGATATGAAAGAATTAAAACAAAAATTTTGTTCTGGAATAAATTAATAAGTAATTTTTTCTTGTACTTCTTTTATTTCAAAATTGTGTCTGTAATGAAATACAAATATGTTTAAATAATTACAAAAAGGAAAAGTAATCTTAAATCAGAAGAGGAAAGAGTTTTAACAACACTAAAGCTTTATTTAGGAGCTTCTATGCAAGATACAAATAAGAATGTATTGCCAAAACTATCAATATAATTTGGAAAATATATATTTTTCTTATGGTTGTTTATGTTCATTTTCTTTTTTTTTTTCTAAAGGAGAATTTTCAGGAAGTAAGTAAATGAGATTGTCAATGAAAGCAATAGAAAATCCCTGAGGTTGGTTAGCAGAAGCCAGGATCAAGATGAAGCAATGAGATTGTTGGTAGGAACAAGCTGAGTTGTTTAGAAAATGGTGATAGTGCTACCTCGGAGGCACATGGGCACAGAACTCATCTCCACCCATCACTTGGCATGCAGTGCAGAATGAGTAAAATGTGGGCATTGTTACAGTGGTTTTGTAAAAGGGCAATTGTGTCTTTTAGAAAATGGGAGCCATGCACCAACTATCATTGAGCTAACACTAAAGCACAGAGATAAACAAATCACAACCCTGAGCAGTAGTGTCTACTTTCCTATGCTACCCTGGTTTGCCTGGCAGTTTCTTAGTAGAATTCTGACTTGGCATGAACCCTACTAAGTTCCCAATGTGACAGGAGCTGGAGATACTGTCAGGTTCGCATGACTCAGGATCTCCAATTACCAGAGTTCATACATGAAGCAGCTGTTTGGCAGAGCATGGGCTCCTGATTAACTCATTTGTATTGGAAAGTTGGATCAGCAAACTACCAAAATAATTGCATAGTAAGCATACACTACCCCTTCCTCTTTTTCTTGAAATTTAAGTATTTGAAGAAGGGCTGTGATGTCTCTGTCACAGTACATTTTAATTTATAAGAGATTGAATTTTTTAAAAGGAAGAAAACAGAAAAATCATCAGACACATTAAATGACTCAATGGATGGAAAGAATAATTATTTTAAGATTCTGGAAATATTTTGTTTGTAAAAGATTTCTGGTCCCTTTAGGTTCTGTGTCACCCATATCCTACAGGATTGGAAAAGAAATATCAGCATGAAGGAAAAAATTGAAATAAAAGAATAAGCTTCCAAATGATATAGATAAATACACTATTAAAATAAAATACTACCAAGGAGGCAATGACCATCAGATTAAATTGTAGAGAACTAGATGTCAAGAAATTTTCCAAAATTTAGAAGAAATTGATGGCTTTTTAAGATGAACAGTGATAAGATGTACAACATAAGGAATAGAATTAAATCTAATAAATGTGTGCTTGGGAATCTAGAAAAATTAAAGACATAACAAAAAGAAGAGAAGAATAATCAATGAAATGGTGGAAGAAACTTTATTATACATGAAGTTATGTGCACATCTTAATATAAAAATTATCAACTATATATCAGATAAAATGACTGTAAAATATGTCTGAATATATATATACATATATATATATATACATGAATATATGAGAAATTTTATATTTTCTAATAGATAAATTTAAAGACAACCAAATCACTCTCCAAAAGAGATTCCTTTGTTTATACTCTAAGAGCTCTAACAGACATAAAACATGATGCATCTTTTCCCATATTTAAAAATAACTATTTATTTAAAAAATAAATTATACAAATAAATGAAAAATATAATTTTAAAAATATCCAAAAGTTGTTGGGTTAGAGATGGAGAAAGGTGAAAAATATCCATTATATACATTTCCTAATATAATGTTGTTGTTATTTGCTGTGGAGTCGGCCCCGACTCATAGCGACCCCTCCTTGGGTTTCTGAGGCAGTATCACTATGGAAGTAGGATTGCCCAACCTTCCTTCCAAAGAGTGCCTGGTGGGTTTGAACCGCCAGCCTTTGATGTATTATCAAGGGTGTTAAAAGGTCATATCAAAGTGACCATGGTCAAATATTCTGTTTTATATGGAGGTGAGCACTATCTTGTGAAGCATTATTGGTCACAAATGAAAGGCAGAAATAATGCTAGCTGCTGTAAGATACATTTGATTTTCAAAACTAAAGCTTAGTCTTCAAGCAACAGACCAATGTCCAGAACTCTTTTGTACTAATCCAAGAATATTTTCATACTCCATTTTTGACAATTTTATCTAAATGTAGAGCTTGATCTTTATGTTAGTGATGAAATACAATATAAAATATTCAAATAGTTGAATTTTTTAAAAAGTCATAATTTTTCTCTTCCATTTAAAATTCTCTATTTTTACCTTTCATTAAACATTTTTAAAAGTGATGTGTTATAGAAACTTATACCTTTAAAAATTGTACAAATATATCTTAGTGCAGATAATGCATTCAAACAATTTAAAAATACTATGGCATGTCCTATCAAATTCAGAGTATTTTTATTGGTGTAATTATATAAAAGTTTACTTAAATGCATATGGACCAATTATTTAAAAGTTTTAAAAGTGCAGTATTGGAACTTACAATATAGACAGCAAATAACATGATTTTGTGAACAATTCACAAGGCATTAAATATAACATCATTGAAAGCATTGTAATATAAAGACAATGAGGATCCTTTTTAATTGTATTTGTTGTTGTTGTTGTTGTTATGTGCTGTTGAGTTGGACCCAACTCATAGCGACCCCTCCTTGGGTTTCTGAGGCAGTATCACTACGGAAGTAGATTGCTCCATCTTCCTTCTGAGGAGTGGCAGATGAGTTTGAACCTTCATCTTTCTGGTTAGCAGTCAAGTGCCTTAGGCACTATGCATCAGAGCTCCCTTAATTGTATTTAGTAAGGAATATCTTGAAAAATGTACTATTCTTAACTCAACAAAGGTAATAAATATGAGAAAGCATAATTTAAAAGAGATAGAGACAAAATGACCATGTTATAACTATGTTCCGTATTGTAACCGTAAAAGTATGGACCTCTGAAGGCTCAGTGCCTAAGGTATTTTATTGTTAGCCAGAAGTTTGGCAGTTCAAACCCACCAGCTTCTCTGTAAAAGGAAGATGGGTAGTCTACTTCCGTAAAGATTTATCATCTTGGAAACCCAACAGGTCTTTATGAGTCAGAATCAACTTGATGGCAGTCAGTAACCATAAAAGTAGTGAATATCTTTAATCTTCAGAAAGCAGTTTAGCTACAGTATTTTATTTATTTTATGTCTGTCTAATTGACCAATGTTGTCAAGTTAATGAAAGAAGAGTACTATCAGTTTAACACACACACAAACCTACACACACACACATGCAGGACCACATTTATAATCCACTTGTATAGCAGCTTACATTTTACTATGCACTTTAGGGGGCAAAAAAACAAAAACAAAACAGCTCACTGCCATCAAGTCAATTCTGACTCATACCGACCCCTCCTTGGGTTTCCCAGATGGTATCTTTACAGAAGTAGATTGCCCAATCTTCCTTCCAAGGAGTGGCTGGTGGGTTTGAACTACCAGCTTTCTGGTTAGCAGTCAAATTCCTTAGGCATGCACTAGTTATCCAAAACCACTGCCATCCAGTTGATACTGACTCATAAAGACCCCCATTGAGTGTAGTTTATTTAATTGAATCTTTACAATAAACTTTAGGTAAGGAAGAAACATAAACATTTTATAGTAAATAAAAATATATTTTTTGTTTGATTTTTTTTTCTAGTTATTGAATACTTTTATTGAAACAAAAAATATGCTAGATACATAAACTTTAAACATTAGGTGTAAATGTATTCTGCAAGTTTTACTATCATCATTCTGCATATTTTGAAACAAAGATGTTGTAAGTGAATATTGTGGTATACATTGTAAGTGGTGGAGCTTAAATTGAAATCTAAATCCATTGTACTTCAAGCCGACTTGTTCTTGATCAATATGCATTCAGCTGACTTCAAATTTATACCTACTTTCTACAAAGAATGTTTCATAGTAAAACCAATAAATTAGAGTTTGTAAAGTCTGAATAATATAAAGGAGGATATATTTATCAATCTTAGATATTATAAGTGGAAACAATTCTGTTGAACTCCCAGACTCCAAAGTATGTATGGAGCGTTGGCTCTTATTAAAAAGAGAGAGAGAGAGAGAGAGAGAGAGAGACAGAGAAAAGGGGAGAGAGACATACAAGAGACATATAAGAAACGGAGCTCTGGCACCCTCTCCTGACCCTGTGCAGAGTGAACGCTTCTCTTGGTGCCTCATCTTATATCCCAAACCCCCTTTCTCTTTCCCTCTTTTCTTTTTCACCCAGTTTTCTTTAATTTCTCCCTGATCAGGTAGTCATTACCAGAGAATGATACTTCCTCTGAGCTTTCAAATATTTGAATTTTCTTCTACTTTGGATGTTTTGAATATTTGAATTCCTTAAAACTCTAAACTCCAAAGGAATGAACCCTTAACACTGAAGGGTCAATCAGTTTGAGGTGTATGGGTGATATTTGCAGATAATGAGGTGTGTTGTCCTTAAAATTACACATATTAATCTTGCCATCCTTAAAAGATGATAAAAAGCATAAGAAATAATTAGTTTAAATGCCAATAACTTTGACAGAAGGGTAATCAATAAATAAATATTTGTAGAAATATTTTCAGTCTTATGATTTCCAAAATGAAACTTGTTATCCTTAGGCCAAATGAATGGATGATCCTTCCCTATACTGAGAGTGGTACAAAAAAGTTGTTATTTTATTAATCTCTTCTAGCCACTCCTTGGAAGGAAGATGGGCAATCTACTTCCGTAGTGATTGTTGTTGTTGTTGTTATGTGCCATTGATTCGGCCCGACTCATAGCTGCCTTGGAAACCCAAGGAGGGGTCGCTATGAGTCGGGTCCGACTCGACGGCACATAACAACAACAACAATCACTGTAGAAACAGCAAGGTGTTGATTCCTTTTAATTCTACTAAAAAAAGAATTATATATAGGTCTGCATAAGTGGGTATATATATATATATAACTATATATATAAAAACTATATGAAAGTGACATTTTACTTTAAAATATTAAGTAACTTGGAACATAATACTTGTCATATTTTCACATTTTTGTGTATATACTTATGCATGTTTAAAAACCTAAATGCCATGTGAAAATTTTTAAAAGTGCCATAATAACTTAATTATATGTGTGTGAAAGTCTATAGTTCCTAAATAGCTCTTTCATATTATTCAGAGGAGTAAAATAAGCAATCACACTTTCCAACTTATTTTTTATTTGTCAGTAAATGTATATTATACATTTAATGGTAGCACTAATTATTTATTAGAATACTAATGCATTTAGTGCATTTAAAACTTTTTCTTTTTTTTCCAAATAACTATGAAATCTGTTTTTTTTTAAAAATGACAAATATCACAGACAGTCAATTATATGTCCAAGAGAGCTGTATGGGGGATTTTTTTCTGGCTGCTTCATAACCTCAATTAAAAACGCTCTACCTCCTTATGTTTAGATTTAAGGCCAGATGTCTCTGAGCATCTGCAAGAGTAGTGAAAGAAACTATTTCATGCCTCACCATCTAGAGTACACTCTGGTGTCTACCATCTGTGAAAGGGAAAATATACCTCACTGTTCATAAAGGAATTTGAAAGCAGATAATTCATATATTTATAAGACTAGAAGTGCTATATCAGCCTGTTTATTCCTAGAGCAGAACTGAAGACAAATGCTAGTTTTCATGAAAAAAGATGTCATTTCCTGCATTCCAATGTATTATTTTCATCCTTAAAACAGGTTGCTAGTTGATTCACAGAAAAAGAGTTAATAATAACTTAATTCTCAATATTATATTTAAGAATATTTGAAATCCTAATATAACTTGGATAAAAAGAGGTTAAAAGAGTTGAATTGTAAAAATAAGTGCATAGTTTTCAGGTACCATTAAACATCTCCCCTATATTCTTATGTTACTGGTCCAGTGGAATTAGCCCTACTTACCTTTTAGAGAATATTTACTGTTGTTACTTAAGATCTACCTTCTAGCTATGATGTTTTTCTGACCTACTTTTCTGTTTTTTTTTTTTTTTTCCCCCCCTGGCACTTCCATTTATACTATAATCTTAGACATCTCATCTTCTGGATCATGGATTATGTTGTGATTTTATTTAATATATTATTACAAAGTCAGATGAGATGGTATAGAATTGAATATTCCAAATATACTCAGAAAAGAGTCAGAGCAACTAGTGTATAAATTTAAAAATACAAAGATAACATCTACAACAAATAAAGTAAAAACTATACTATCAGATCCTAGAATACAAGTCAGGAAAGTGTGAGGGTGTAGATGCAAATGATGTAAAATACATAGTTTAAATTTTAAAAGCACAGAAACACTTTAGCTAGATGAGATGAGAAAGAAAAAAATAGTTAGCAGGGCTCTAGAAAGAAAATTTTAAATGTATAAGTATTTTAAAGAATTAAAAATAAAGACTACAATTGAATCAATGGTATTCAAGGAAAGAGTCAAAGCTGCACTGAAGGAATTGGGGAAAAACTAGGTTCCAGGAATTGATGGAATATCTATTGAGATGTTTCAACCAATGCATGTCACATTGGGGGCACTTACTTGTCTATGCCAAGAAATATGGAAGACAGCTACTTGGCCAATTGACTGGAAGAGATCCATATTTGTACCCATTCCAAAGAAGGGTGACACCAAAGAACATGGAAATTATTAAATAATATTATTCATTTCACACACAAATAAAATCCTGCTGAAGATAATTCAAAAAAGGTTGCAGTAGTATATTGGTGGGGAACTTCCAGAAATGCAAGCTGGATTTAGAAGAGGACGTAGAACAATTGATACCATTGCTGATGTCAGATGGATCTTGGCTGATAGCAAAGAATACCAGAACAATGTTTATGTATGTTTTATTGACTATGCAAAAGTATTCAACTGGTTGAATCATAACAAATTATGGATAACATTGAGAAGAATGGGAATTCCAGAACACTTGATTGTACTCATCAGGAAGCTGTACATAGACCA
>NW_006921668.1:11123272-11125619 GCF_000298275.1 Orycteropus afer afer
AATGATGAAGATTAAAGACTACAGTCTGCATATGGATTACATCTCAATATAAAGACAGTTAAAATCATCACAACTTGACCAATAAGCAGCATCATGAAAAATGGTGAAAAGATTGAAATTGTCACAGATTTCATATTACCTGGTTCCACAATCAACACCAATGGAAGGAGCAGGCAAGAAATCAGAGGATGTGTTGCACTGGGCAAATCTGCTGCAAAAGACCTGTTTAAAGTGTTGAAGACCAAAGATGTTTCTTTGGAGACTAAGGTGTGCCTAACCCAAGCCATGGTGTTTTCAATCGCCTCATATGCATGTGAAAGCTGGACAATGAACAAGGAAGACCAAAGAAAAGTTGATGATTTTGAGTTGTGGTGTTGGTGAAGAATACTGAGAGTACTACGGACTGCCAAAAGAACTAAAAAATCTGTCCTGGAAGAAGTACAGCCGAATGCTCCTTGGAAGCGAGAATGGCCAGGTTTCGTCTAACCTACTTTGGTCATGTTATCAGAAGGGACCTGGAGAAGGATATCATGTTTGGTAAAGTTGAGCATCAGTGAAGAAGGGGAAGATACTCAAGGAGCTGGAGTGACACAGTGGATGCAACAGTGGGCTCAGGTATAGCAAGTATTTTGAGGCTGGTGCAGTACCGAGCTGTGTTTTATTCTGTTGTACATAGGGTCGCTATGAGTCAGAACTGATTTGATGGCACCTAACAACAACAACAAAACAGAGGGAATTAAAGAACAAATAGACCATGCAAATGACAAAAAGAAAGTAGAAATTAGAATGGAGAAACATGAAAAATAACTAAATGATATTAAACAAACAAAAATTACCTAAAAAGGAAATTATTATATACAGAAGAATGGCATAGAAGATACATATATATAATAGGAGTCAGTATGGGGAAAAAAATCCATATTAAAAATTAAGCACTCATTGAAATAAAAAAGCAAAGTTAAAATAAACTTTAGAAAATATCTAAACTGAATGTAAATGGAAAATCAATACATAAATAAAGATGCAACAAAGTTAAAGATGTAGAGGATAATTTTTAAAGTCAATGTCAAAATAATGTTTTAAGGCCTCATATAAAGAAAATAGAAATCAGCAGCAAAAATAGCATATCATGACAGATTCAATAAGTATCAGGAATATAATCAAATGTAAAATTTGAAAACTTATATCAATAAATGTGAAAATATTTAGAAATTATTAAATAAATTGTGTTTCCTAAGGTAAAATAAAAATGAAGGATTAGAATATTTCAAATATCTGAATCCTGTGAAATAATTTCAATCCATTATTTAAAATTTTTACCAAATTTGAGGATGGATTTTCCATTGAGTTATTTTGAATATTAAATAACACCATTCTTACATAACTCATACAGAATATAAAAACAGGATAAAATGCTTCCCATCTCTTTTATGAAGCCAATATTACTTGCATTCCAAAACTTGATAAGGATAATATAAGAAATTAAATTGAAAGATTGAACTTAAGTTTAAAAAAAAAAAAAGAAGAACCTAACCACACATCATACATCTGCAAATTGAATTCAACAATATATGAAAAAGGGAATAGAGGTTCATGAAGTAAGGTTAATTCTAGGTATAAAACTTTGTTCTAATACTTAAATATTAATAACATATTAATATGTTATAATACCTAAATATTCAGTAACTAATACTTAAATATAAATTAAATTAAAAAACAGAGAAAGGTGAAAAAATTACATGATCATATTGATCGATACGGAAAAGGCATTTTTTAAAAAATCATAGATTCATGACAAAAAATAATAGAAGATAAATTATAGTTAATAAATAATAGCTACAATAAACTTTCAGCACACATCAAATTAAATGTCCAATATGAAATATATATCTGAGATATCACTAATATTCAACATTGTACTTCAGGTTCTTGCTTTCGAAATTAGGGCAATAAGAAAAAAATAGCAAAAACAATATTCTAGCCTTCAGAACTATTGGGTTCAATGTGCTACATATCATTATCTACAATCTATTATGTATCTACTATTTGAAAAATGATCTTCAACATTTTATAGTGAATATTTAAATTTATCTATATTTAATATATATACACACACACACACACACACACATATATATGTAAGTTCTGGTGGCATAGTGCCCAAGACATTTGACTGCTAACAAGAGGGCTGGTGTTTCAAACGTACCACTCACACCTCAGAAGGAAGACTGGGCAATCTACTTCTGTATAGATACTGCCTTGGAAACCCAAGGAGGAATCGCTATGAGTCAAATCAACTTGATGGCAGTGAGTTTGTTTTTTTGTACACACACACACACACACATAT
>NW_006921668.1:11126154-11131561 GCF_000298275.1 Orycteropus afer afer
TATTATTAATATCAGGAGCTCTGGTAGCATAGTGCCTAAAGCATTTGACTGCTAATCAGAAGCTTGGTGGTTCAAACCCACCAGCCACTCCTCATAGGGAAGGTTGGGAAATCTACTTCAGTAGTGATACCAACTCAGAAACCCAAAATGGGGTCACTAAGAATCGGGTTCGACTTGACAGCAGTGAGTTATCGTTAATATCACATGCAAGTAAAATCTTACTGAGGATAATTCAAAAACGGTTGCATCAGTGTATTGACAGAGAATTTCCAGAAATGCAAGCTAGATTCAGAAGAGGACTTAGAATGAGGTATATCATTGAGGTGTCAGATGATCTTGGCTGAAAGAAGGAATATCAGAAAAGTGTTTACTTGTGTTTTATTGACAAAAGCATTCAATTGTGTGGAGCATAACAAATTATGGATATCATTGAGAAGAATGGGAATTCCAGAATACTTAATTGTAATCATGAGGAACCTGTACATAGACCAGGGGCTGTCATTCTAACAGAACAATGTGATACTGCATGGCTCAAAATAAGGAAAGGAGTGCATCAGGGTTGTATCATTTCACCATATGTATTCATGTTGTATTGTTTTCACCATATTTATTCAATATTTTTGCTGAGGAAATAATCTGAGAAGCTGGACTATATGAAGAAGAACATAACATCAGGATTGGAGGAAGACTCATTAACAACCTGTGATATGCAGACAACACAACTTTGCTTGCTGAAAGTGAGGATGACTTGACACACTTACTGATGAACACTGAAGACTACAGTCTGCAGTATAGATTACACTTCAATATAAAGAAAAAAAAAATCCTCACATCTGGACCAATAAGCAGCATTGTGATTAGTGGAGAAAAGATTGAAATTGTCAAATACTTCATGTTACTTGGTTCTACAATCAACTCCAATGGAAGCAGCAGCCAAGAGATGAGACAACTTATCACACTGGGCACATCTCCTGCAAATGTCCTCTTTCAAGGGCTGAAGAGTAAAGATGTCTCCTTGAAGACTAAGGTGCACCTAACCCAAGCCATGGTGTTTTCAATTGCCTCATATGTATGTGAGACCTGGACAATGAATAAGGAAGACAGAAGAAGAGTTGATTCTTTTGTGTTGTGGTTCTGGTGATGAATACTGAGAGTACCATGGACTGCTAAAAGAACTAACAAATCTGTCCTGGAAGAAGTGCAGTTGGAAAGCTCCTTGGAAGAGAGAATAGCCAGACTTCCTTCATCTCACCTACTTTGGTCATGTTGTCAGAAGGGACTATTCTCTGGAGAAAGATATCATGCCTAGTAAAGAGGAGGCCAACAAAAAAGAAGAAAGCACTCAACAAGGTGGACTGACACAGTGGCTGCAATGATGGGCTCAGTTATAGCAAGGATTGCGAGGGTGGCACAGGACTGGGCAGTATTTTGTTCTGTTGTACGTAAGATTGCTATGAGTTGGAGACGACGTGACAGCACCTAACAACAGCAAGTACATATATATATAAAACGATTAAAAAATTATTACAATGGCATAACAAAATCAAATACATAGGAATAAATCAAACAATAATGTCCCATATTATGCTCTGAAATCTGCAAAGCAAATTTGAAAGACATGAAGAAATGAAGCCATGTTATTGGATTGGAAGAATCAGTACTCTAATAAGATCTGTTTCCCTGAAAAATTTATAAGCTCAATGCAAAATCTATTATGTACTAGGGTGGTTTATTTTTTGGAAACTAACAAAATGATTCTAAAATATAAGTGAATATTTTCAAGATAGTCAATGCAATCTTGAAAAATAAGAACATTATGAAGGTTACTTTTATTTGTCAACTTGTTTGTTATTTTTGCTGTTGTTAGGAGCCATCATGTCATCTCCGACTCATAGCAACCTTATATACAACAGAACAAAACACTGCCCAGTCCTGTGTCATCGTCATGATCCTTGCTATAACTGAGCCCATCATTGCAGCTACTGTGTCAATACAGCTTGTTGAGGGTCTTCCCCCTTTTTTGTTGACCCTCCACTTTACCAAGCATGATATGATATCCTTCTCTAGGGAATGGTTCCTCTGACAACATGACCAAAGTAGGTGAGACAAAGGTTGGCCATTCTTGCTGCACTTCTTCCAGGATAGATTTATTAGTTGTTTTAGCAGTCCACGGTACTCTCAGTATTCTTTATCAACACCACAATTCAAAAGCATCGACTCTTCTTTGGTTTTCCTTATTCATAGTCCAACTCTCACTTGCACAGAGGCAATTGAAAATACCATGGCTTGGGTTAGGAATACCTTAGTCTTCCAAGGGACATCTTTGCTCTTCAGCACCTGAATGAGGTGCTGAGTGTGTTCTTCCCTTTTGGATTTCTAACTCCAGGTCTTTGCACATTTCATTACAATAACTGGCTTTGTCTGCTTGAGCTGCTATTTGAAATTGTCTGTTCAGCTTTTCTATCTTGTCATTTCTTTCATTTGCTGTAGTCCTCTCCAAGGATGTTTCAGAGTCTCTTCTGACATCCATTTTGTCTATTCTTCCTTTCCCATCTTTTTAATGACCTCTTGTTTTCTTCATGTATGGTGTTTTTGATGTCACCTCATCCCATAATTCCTCTGGTTTTCAGTCATTGGTGTACAGTGCATCAAATATATTTAGATGATCTCTAAGTTCCAGAGGGATATAATCAAGATCATATTTTGGCTCTTGTGGATTTCTTTTAATTGTCTTCAATTTTAACTTGAACTTGCACATGAGTAGTTGATGGTCTGTTCGACAATCAACTCCTGGCCTTTTTTTGGCTGAAGATATTGAGCTCCTCTATTGCTTCTTGCCATAGATGTAGTCAATATGATTCCTGTGTACTCCCTCTGGTGAAGTCCATATGCCATTTTTGTTGTTGAAAGAAGGTATTTGCAATGAATAACTCACTGATCTTGCAAAATTCCATCATGTGATCTCCAACATTATTTTTATCACCAAGGACATATTTTCCAGCTGCCGAGATTTTTCTGTTTCTAACTTTTGCATTCCAATCACCAATGATAATCAACACATCTTGATTTCATGTTCAGTCAATTTCAGAGTGCAGAAGTTAGTAAAAGTCTTCAGATTCCTCATTTTTGGCCTTGGTGGTTGGTGTGTAAATTGGAGTAATAGTAATATTAACTAGTCTTCCTTGGCAGTGTATGGATATCATCCTATCACTGACAGCATTGTACTTCAGAACGATCTTGAAACATTCTTTGTGCCATGCCATTCCTCTTCAATTGTTCATACCCGGCATAGTAGATATAGGGCTGTTTGATTCAAAATGGCCAAAACTAATCCATTTCAGCTCATTAATGCCCAGATTATCAATCTTTATGTGTTCCATTTCATTTTTGACAACTTTCAATTTTCCTAGATTCATATTTCTTACATTCCATGTTCCGATTATAAATGGATGCTTTCAGCTGTTTCTTCTCATTTTAATTCATGCCACATCATCAAATGTAGGTCCTGAAAGCTTTACTCTGTCCATATCATTAAGGTTTTTCTACTCTGAGTAGGCAGCTCTTCCCCAGTCTTATTTTGAGTGCCTTTTAATCTGAGAGGCTCACCTTCCACCACTATATCAGAAAATGTTTCAGGGCTACTCATAAATTTTTCCAGTAATATATCAGACAGTGTTTCACAGCTATTCATAAGGTTTTCATTGGTCAATTCTTTGAGAATGGATGGACTTATCCTTCTTCCAAGTCTGTCCTAATCTGGAATCTCTGCTGAAACCTGTCCACCATGGGTAACCCTCCCTTAGTTGTTCCAAACTGCACTGCTCACTTCCTGGCCTCCTCTAAAGCTATTCCAAACCCCATGTCTGGCTCTGCTTGCAGGCTGCCCCTTAAAGCCACTCCAAGCCCCAGGCACCCAGTTCTATTTCTGGGTCATCAACTTATTTAGGCTATATATTTTTGGTGATTTGGCCAGATGGTAACTGCTGTTACATAATGGAACGGAATCACCATCCATGATGTAATCTCATATGATCAATCTAACAGTTGAACGGGGATGTTTTCTTGGGGTTGTGATTTGCCTATGGAATATAAAAGGATATTCTGGCTGATCTCTCTCCTCTGCAGTCTTCTCGTTGCCTGACCTATAGATCTTGGAACATAGGCCTGAAGAGATCTCCAGCATGCCTCCTAACCTATAGATTTGGGACTTGTCATCCCCCAGAACCCTGTGAGACATTTCATTGAGGAAAGTTTCTATCTCTCTGTCCCTCTCTTTCTGTCTATCTATTCCCATCTCTTCCTACTCTCTCTTTCTCCCTGTTTCTGTTTCTCTGGAGAACCTGGAGACAAACATATTTGAAGTCGTGAGCTACCAAATGTCAAGAAGTCAAATTATTATAACTAATTCAGTGTAGCATTACCATAATAATAGATAAGTAACTCATATATAAAATTATATTGTATCCAAATCTAGGTCCTCCTATATACAGAAGGCCAGTGTTACTCTTATTAATACACAATGTTGGGTGATTTGGAAGTCCATATGGAAAGAAATACATTTTGATCTTTAATTGTTAAGATAAGTATAATCAATCCAGATGGATTATAGTTCTAAATGTTACAGATAACCAAATATAATCTTTAAAGGGACATATAGTAGGATATTTTTATATTCTTACAGAAGTCCAAGAATCTTTACAAAGGATAGAGAGCATTTAAGAGACAATTAAAGAGCAAGAGAGAGAAAGAGGGAAGGTAGAAAGGAAGGAAAGAAGGAGAGAGGGAAGGATGGGGGAAGAGGGAAAGGAGGAAGGCAAAGAAAAGAAAAGAAACCTGGAAAATTGGATCACATTACATTTAAGTACTTCTATAGACGAAAGTATGAGGAAATACATTAATGGTAAATGTTTTCAATGAAGTAAAATTATCTGTGATATATAAAGAACTTCTACAAATCTAGGCATAAAATATGAATAGTCCAACAAAAATGGATATATCACAGGGGACACTATATTATCAATCACAGAAAAAAAAAAACTTTTGAATTTCTTGAATTATTAGAGAAATGCAAATTAAAATCATATTGATATACTATTGTAAACTTACCCCAATGATTGGCTTTTTTCATTAATCTTAATGTCCATGAGATCTATTCAAGTTGTGATATGTATCAATAGTTTGTCCCCTTATATATCTGGGAATTATCATTTATACACTGAAGAATATTTGGGCTGTTTCCTGGTTCTGAATATTGTACATGAGACTGGCATGAACACTAAAATACACAATTTGTGTGGAATAAGTTTTGTGTCTTGGGATCAGTTGCATGTTCATTTTATTTCCCTTGCTCCATATATTTTCTTTTGTATTTCAATTGGAGTACTTTTTACTCATTTGGCTTCAGGTT
>NW_006921668.1:11136216-11137384 GCF_000298275.1 Orycteropus afer afer
AGGACCTGACTATCACCAAAAAAGAAAATCCAGGAGAGTATCCTTTAGACCTGAGTTCCCTGCACTGAGAACATCCATGACCTAAGGAAAGACTGATGCCAAGACATATGGAGATCTCCAAGGAACACTGGTCCCACAGATGTTGAGATGAGGCAAGGACCATCCCCAGAGCCAACAAAGATAAAATTCTCTGTGGAGCTAGAAGCTCCATTCACACTTCTAACCTCCTAAAATGTGAGAGAATAAATTTATGTTTGTTAAAGCCATACAATAGTTGTATTTATAATATAGCAGCAATAGATATCTAAGTTGAGACCAGAAGTGGGGCACTTCTCTAACAGATGCCCAAAATGTGGAATCAATTTTGGAATTGAATAATGAGTAAAGGCTGGTAGAGTTTTATGGTGACAAATAGTGAAAGTGTAGATTGCCTTGAACAAAGTGTTGGTAGAATTATGGATAGTAGATGCAATTTGGGTGAGAGCTCAGAAGGAATTGAGGATAATTGTAACACTAGAGACAGTACAGATGATGAGAAATCAGTGGCAAAAGAACCAGGAGAATGGCATGAGACAGAATGGCAGCTGACCCACAGAACAAGAAAGCAGAGTGTATTCAAGCAGGAGGATTCCTGGTAGAGCAGAATACTTCTGAGCACTCATTGATGGAGGTAGGCCTAATGCCTTCAGGCTGAAGTTTACCAGTGTAGTGCAGTACCACTGGACACTTTATCAATAGAGCTAAAAAACTTTGTAACACTTGTCTTAGCAGAGGAGAGACTGGGCTAATCCAAAAGGCCCAAGGGGCTGAGGGACCAAGAGGCCAAGGAACCAGGAAGCAAAAGCTGAAGAGAAAAAGAGCACAGGAAAGAGTTTCCTCCATTTCAAGACTAGGGCCACGGCCTCTGAAGTCTCAAAGGGTAGATCCATGGCCTGTTAAATCTAAAAGTGTAGGGCTATTGCCTAGGTTTCAAAGAGCCAGATTATTACTAACTTGGTTCTGGAGTGTCAGACTGACATTCACAAGTTCCAAGGAGATGAAACTGAATGTGCTGCCCAAAGTTGAGGGGGAAAGGCTGCCCTGCCAAGGGGAAGAATAATGGGGCCTGCCAGGGCTAAGGGGATGGGGTTACCTTTCAGTCAGACTAGGAGAATAGAGCTTTCAAAAG
>NW_006921668.1:11137884-11153354 GCF_000298275.1 Orycteropus afer afer
TGTGTGTTGCTGTGAGGCTGGAGGTTATGCCACCAGTATTTCAAATACCACCAGGTTCACCATGGTAGAAAGATTTCAGTCAAACTTACAGGCTAAAACAGACTGGAGGAAGGATAGGGTCATCCACTTCTAAAAGAAAATGGCCAGTGAAAACCTTATGAATAGCACTGAAACACTATTTAATGTATTACTGGAAAACTTTATGAATAGCCGTAGAACATTGTCTGATACAGTGCCAGAAGATGAATCCTTCAGGTTGGAACACACTCAAATTACAACTAGGGAAGAGAGCTGCCATCTCAAAGTAGTTTTGACTTCAATGACACAGATGGAATAAAGTTTTCAGGACCTTCATTTGCTGATGGAACACAAATCAAATTAAGAAGAAAGAGCTGCAAACACCCATTAATAATCAGAGCATGGAATGTACAAAGTATGAATCTAAGAAAATTAGAAGTTGTCAAAAAGCAAATGGAATGCATACAGATAGATATCCTAAGCATTAGTGAGCTGAAATGAATTGGTACTGGCCATATTGAATCAAATAATCATATGGTCTAGTATGCTGGAATGATAAATTGAAAAGGAATGGTATCACATTCATCATCAAAAAGAATGTTTCAAGAACTACCCTGAAGTACAATGCTGTCAGTGATAGAATAATATCCACATGCCTACAAGGAAGACCAATTAATAGTACTATTATTCAAATTTATGCACAAACCATTAAAGCCAAAGATGAAGAAATTGAATACTCTTACCAATGTCTGCAGTCTGAAATTGTTCAAATATGTAATCAAGATGTGTTGATTATTACTGGCAATTTGAATGCAAAAGTTGGAAACAAACAAACAAAAAAAGGAGCAGTATTTGTAAAATATGGCCTTGGTGATAGAAATAATGTTAGCTATCACATGATAGAATTTTTCAAGACCAATGATTTACTCATTCAAATGTCTCTTTTCAATAACATAAATGAAGGCTATACATGTGGACCTCACCAAGTAGGATACACAGGAAGCAGATAGACTACAAATGTGGAAATAGGTGATGGAAAAGCTCAATATCTTTAGTCATAACAAGGCCAGGAGATGATTGTGGAACAGATCATCAATTGCTCATGTGCAAGTTCCTGAAGAAATTAAAACAATTCCATGAAAGCCAAAATATGAACTTAATTATATCCCACTGAAATTTAGAGAACTTCTAAAGAATAGATTTGACAGGTTGAACATCAATGACCAGAAACCAGACAAGTTGTGGGATGACATCAAGAACATCATACATAAAGACAGCAAAGAGTAATTAAAACAACAAGAAATGAAGAAAAGACCAAAATGGATGTCAGAAGAGACTCTAAAATTCACTCATGAACAGAGAATAGCTAAAGCAAATGGAAGAAATAATGCTATAAAAGAGCTGAACAGAAGATTTCAAAGAATAGCTCAAGAAGAAAAAGTCAACTGTTATAATGAAATATGCAAAGACCTGGAGTTGGAAAAACAAAAGGGAAGAACACACTTGGCATTTCTGCAGGTGATAGTACTGAAGAAAAATTACAGGCCTTGAGTTGAAATATTGAAGGATTCTATAGGCAACATATTGAATGATGCAGGAAACATCAAAAGAAGATGGAAGAAATACAGACTCACTGTACCAAAAACAGTTGGTAAATGTTCCGCTGTTTCAGGAGGTAGCATATTACCAAGAACCAATGGTATTTAAACAAGAAACACAAGCTGCACTGAAAGAATTGGTAAAAAAAAAAAAAAAAGAAAACAAGGCTTCAGGAATTGACAGAGAGCCCACTGCGATGTATCAACAAAAGGATGCAGTGCTGAAGGCACTTATTTGTTTATGCTAAGAAATGTGGAAGACAGCTATCTGGCCAGTTGACTGGAAAAGATTTTTGTGTCCATTCCAAAGAAAGGTGATTCAACAAAATGTGGAAATTATCAAAAAGTATCATTAATATCACAAACAAGTAAAATCTTGCTAAAATAATCCAAAAACAATTGAAGCAATATATTGACAGGGAGCTTCCAGAAAGCAACCTGGATTCCGAAGAGGACATGGAACAAGGGATATCATTACTCATGTCAGAAAGATCTTGGCTGAAAGCAAAGGATACCAGAAATATGTTTACCTGTATTTCATTGATTATGCAAAGGCATTTTTCTGCGTGGATCATAACAAATTATGGATAATATTATAAATATTGGGAATACCAGAACAATTAATTGTGCTCCTGAAGAATCTGTACATAGACCAAGAGGCTGTCATTGGAACAGAACAAGGGGATACTGCATGGTTTAAAACCAGGAAGGGAGTGTTTCAGTTTTGTATTTTATCACCATACTTATTTAATCTATATGCTGAGTAAAAAATCTGAGAAGCTGGACCATATGAAAAAGAACATGGCACAAGGATTGGAGGAAGACTCATTAACAACCTGTGATATGCAGATGACCCAACTTTGTTTGCTTTAATTGAAGGTGACCTGAAGCATTTACTGGTGAAGATCAAAGACTACAGTGTTCAGTATGGATTACATCTCAACATAAAGAAAACATCGTGAAGAAGAGCCAGGAATGGAGCATGTCCTTGGATCCAAGATCCCTGTGCTGGACTTCCTTGATCCAGGAGATACAGAGAGAGAGCTGTAACCCTTGGCTGAGATGACAGAGAGAGGCAGCAAATTGGTAACAGAGAGAGACAGCAGAAGGAGAGCAGCAGCAGAGAGACAGTAGAAAGAGATGGTAGCAACAGAACCAAATGACCGGCACAAGACAGAATGGCTGGCCTCCTGACCAAGGGAACAAGAAAGCTGAGTGCCTTCTGGCAGAAGTTTCCTGGTGGAGTAGGGTGTCTCTCTCAGCATCTATTCAGCAAAGCTAAAAGATCTTTGTACTGAGGAAGGCAAAGAGGCCACAGCAAGAAAGAAGCACACATATTGGCATGTTGGAGGGCAGGCGGTCCTGATCGAAGAATTGTATACTAATTGTTCCTTAGCCTGTGGTAACCTGTTACTTCCCTAATAAACCCCATAATCATAAGTATTGTCTGTGACTAGTGTGTAGCTCTTGCAATGAATTATTGAACCCAACAGAGAACTAGTGAGTGCTGTGGGAGAACCCGTTGCTGTCAGAATTGGCAAAAGAGTTTGAGGGGGCAGCATGTCTGATCTTCACCTTATGAGAATAAACCTTGCAGTGCTGGAATTGATTTTCTCTCCCTTTGTGAAGTTAGAGGAGGTCAGATGTTGTTGCTCTCATACCCTTTTTGTAACAATCAAGATATCAATCAGTGGTCACATCCAAAGGACATCAAGATATCAGTGGTCACGTCAAAAGGACTCAAGTGTTGTATTGAAGAAGCCCCTCATGATCACAGATCATACAATTTGAGTTTCAAAACGGATAATAATTAAAATGAAATGAAATCCATTAAATATTTTTAAATTTGTGATTCCATAGTAACATTAACAAAACCTACTCAGTTAATTTTGGAAAATATAGGAAAGAAAATAATGATCTTTAAAATGAGATGTAAAGGGAATGAATGAAACATTTATCATGCCTTTCCAAATTAACTATGTCCTTAGGAAATCAAATGGTCAATGAAGCATTTGTTTGTATAATATTTGACCACTTTGTTACCTATTATGCTATTAGTTAATTCAGTAGTACATAATAATAACAACAAGTGGCAATGGATCTAGGCATTGAGGATCAATGGTTAATATTACCACTAGAAGAAAGACACTATGTGTCTCCCGACAAAAAAGCACACCACTACTTTGTCAAATGGATTAAACATGGGTCTGATAAAAACTCTGGATGTAGCTACCAAATTTCAAGAAGTATAGGTGACAGGGAACGTATTGAACTTCACTGTGAGCATACAGTTAGCAAAAACCCAGACTGGAGAGCTCTGACATTCAGATACAAAAGTTTTCCAACAGATATAAGAAAATAAAAAGGAGGGGATAGAAACCTGTTTAAAAGATGGGGAAAAAGTGCATTAAACCAAAAACAAAATGGCAGGATCAAGTTATTAATTGGAGTGGATATTTAGAGGATAAAACCGTAAAGAAATACACAGAACTTATCAATAGAAGGTAAGCATCCTGGTTACTTTTGAGGGGCAGGATAGTTTTGCATTTGAATATTAGCCTATGAGCTGGCTGAGTTCTATTTCTTGACTTTGGTGTCTTTGCTTCATAATAACTTATAATTCATTAAGCTCTATATTTGCTTTCTATTATTTTCTATATGATCTATTTTATATTAAACTTTTTTTTTTAACCCAAGAAGAAGAGTTGGATCATATTCAATACTTTGCCTTTATGATCGGAAGGGCTCTGTGAAACTGTACTGAGATAGGAATACAGAAAAGAGCATATTTTTCTTCATGTGAGGGTTATAGGCATTTAATATACTCCTTTTGGCTAATAGTTTTCAAGGAGTCGTTTATTTTATGACTGGGTAGACTCCATTACCTAATTATTTCGAGCAGTACATATTTTATTTTGTTCATGAGTGATTGTCATTGTAAAGGTTTAGATTCTACCTTAACTGAACTGTGGTTTATTTCACTATAAAATGAAAGAATAAATCAATTTGGCAAACTACATGTCTCATGCTTGTTTTCAAATAAACTGACCTTCACTGAATTAGCTTTATTCACAAAATGACCAGTGTAAAAATGCCAATTTGTATGGAAACCTTTTAAAAGACAAGAGGAGTTCAGTATAAGATATTGAGTGTTTTCTTGTTCTCTGACATCAATTCACCAAATGATTACAGTAAGTGACTTTTTCACACACTCTTCTTTTATTTTCTTGCCTGAAACTACACATTGTATTCTATTGTTCAATATGTGCTATGAGATATGGAGAAACAACAGCAACAATTGAATAATACATTAAAATCAATATCATAACTATACAGTAAAAAATTAAGTAAACATATTTTCAGTCCCAGAAAACATATTTTAAGTATTATACATTTAACTTATAGTAATAACAGATACTGATAGATTAGGAAATTTTCCATCAAATGACCTGAGAATGCTCATTGCTGTTTGTTCTTACTCTATGTGCAAGAAGATGGGTAGAGTGTATGTTGGTTGCTAGCACATTCATGGTACGAAGCAGAAAGGGCAGACAATAGAAGGAAAAGAGGATCAATAGCTAAATATTATATTTCAACACATACAGTTGTATTTTAAAACTTTATCGACATGACACATAAATATTTATACACAAATGCGAGAGAGAATAAATAATTTGCAGGAGTAATTTATTTGAAGAGCAGCTATTTTTTCTGTAACAAAAAATATCAAATACATAAATCTTTACCTTTTTGGTATTTGTATGATGTGTGTGTTCACTTATGTAAATATTGTTTTCTTAACCATTATTTATTCTATTATTTATATTAATAAGATTAATTGAAGATATCACTGTATGTGGCTCATTTACACTATTTATTTACCATAATTTTATATTTTAATGATAAAGAATTTGGTCTCGTTTAACTTTTCCCCTAATGAAGTGTCAAGCTCCTAGATTTCCTCTAGATGGCAGAGTAGGATTCTAAATGTAAATGATACCCTTTGAGATAAACATTTTAAACATTTATGACGTCTTTGCCAGCAGCTTGCTTGAAAATATATTTTCCCCCTCACTGTGGTTAAAACAAAATAGAGTACATTAAAATGGTGTATTTTGAAATTGGCAAAAGCAATAAAAGAGAAAGTAAACGCAATTTTAAAAAATTAATAAAGCTACTGCAAATCTGACAGTGTTTGCAGTGATGTGCTGACATGCTTGTATTTACCACAAAACCAAAGAAGAATCCGACTTCCTTTAAAATTGTATATCTTACATCCTAGACTGTGTTGCTTAGCGTTTAATTTTACAGCCCTTATTATTTTACACAGAGTCTTAGGAGTCTAAGAAATCTCTAGTAGTAATTTAGTGCAAAATTCTCCATGAGAATTTCCCATCCGATTTTCAGCAAAAATGATATAAGAACAGTTCTCAGTGAGTCCAGGGAGGCTTTCAATATGCACCAGTGATGGACCTCTCCAAATGTTCAGCAGCCCCTTTCTCTGATTGTTCTCTAACATTTAAGTCAATCAACTTACTTCACCTGTTTCTCTTCTGTAAGCACATAAGCACAGGGGACAGATGAAATCCAATATTTAAAGGGAGATTTTGGTGTTCGCTCCTTTCTAGTCTTATCTTAGAGATATTTGAAGAGCAATTGCAGTTTCCAGACAGCCTTCTTTTGTAGTTTGCTAACTCTATTACATGAATTTGATTTATATCTGTAACATTATCTTTTCTGCTTTTCTGCCTTAATAGATGAAAAATAGATGAATAAAATATCTAATTGTTGCCAAGTAGATTCTGATTTGTTTTGACCCTAGATGACAGAGTATAACTTCCTCATTCAATTTCTTAGGCTATAATCTTTACAGGAGCTGATGGCCAGGTCTTTTCTCCCACATAAATGCTGTTTGGTTCCAATCAATGACTTTCGATTAACAGCTGATTGCTTCAACATTGTACTTCCAGATATTTGTGCACCAATGCTCATTGCAGCACTATTCACAATAGCCAAAAGATGGTATCTATCTAAATTTCCATCAATAAGTGAATGGAAAAACAAAATATGATACATACATATAATGTACTACTACACAATTAGTAAGGGAAATGAAGTCTTGATTCATGCTACAATACAGATGGAGGTGGAAGATGTTATGCTAAGTGAAATAAGTCAACCACAAATTGACAAACATATATATATATATAATATATGTATATAATATATGTTGTTGCTGTTGTTGTTTGCCGTTGAGTTGGCCCTGACTCATAGTGACCCCTCCTTGGGTTTACAAGGCAGTATCACTACAGAAGTAGGATTGCCCAAACTTCCTTCTGAGGAGTGGCTGGTGGGTTTGAACTGCCAGACTTCTGGTTAGCAGTCAAGTGCCTTAGGCACTATGCTACCAGAGCTCCTATATAATATTATTATATATACACACACACACACGTATACACACACACACGTATACACACACACACAATAAGACAAGAACAGGCAATTGTATAGAGATCAAAGTTTGTTAGTAGTTACCAGAGGAAGGAAACAAAATGAAAAGGGGGATTACTAGTTATGGAGTTTGAAGTTCTGGTTTGTAGTGATGGAAAAATTACATTGGTTAAGGCTAAGTTGCCACAACATATTAATGTAATTGCTGTCCATAAGTTGTATACCTACAGATAGTTGAATTGGCAGACGTTGTGTGATAGATTTATTGAAAACAATGACAAAACATAAATAAATAAATAAAAAGTAGCCAGTGAAGCTGTTAAGTACAACTAATCACTTTATGGGATTTGATTCCTTGGTTTGGAAGTATAGGATCATGATTTCATGGAAAATCCCAGTTAATTGGCCTATTAATATGTTTATTGCATCTGTTCTATTCCCTGGTTTGTTGGTAACTGAGGTTTTAAAAACTTGCAAGCATCTAAGGTAAAATAATTAGTTTCTATTTGCCTGTAGCAACAGAGGAACTAGGAGACTCAGGAATAGGAGAAGGAAAAGGAATGTGTGGCTAATTGCCTTCATGAACAACTGGCTCCCTTACCCTGAGACTAAGAGAACTGGATGGTGCCTGGCTACAATTACTGAACATTTTGATCAAAGAGTCTACAGAAGAATCCTGACCCAAAGCAGGAAATTACAGAATAGAATTTCAAGTTCTCCTGAAATCCAGTCTTTGGTGCCATGGAGGCTGAATGAAGTCCTCAAACTATTACCCTGAGCTAATCTTTAAAACTTAAATCAGAGATATTTCCTAGAGTCTTTTAAAACCAAATAATAGTGTAGCTTAATGAGTAAAGAATGTCTGCCTTGACCATTGTGCTCTGTTAAAATCTATGTTTATGGGATCGAATTGACAGCAGCATATTGAAAGGTGTGACAGGAAGCTTAGAGGGCAGTGAGTTTATGTCAACAGGGGAGGAACAAGTCAGAAAGAAGGATGAGAAAGGCTGCACAGCTTGAATAATGTAGTTGATGTCACTGAATGGTACATGTAGAAATTGTTGAATTTGTGTATTTTCTGCTGTGTGTATTCTCGATAACAAAATAAAATAAGTTGCAAAAATATTATAGACAAAATAAATAATGTATTTAGTAAAAAAAAAGTAAAAACAAAATTTCATAACAGTAAATACAGAACTTCCTTGAAGTGACAAATATTTGAGAACTTTAAAAAAAGGCAAGAAAAATTTAGGAACAAGGAAAAACTTTTCCCATTTATTTTCATGAGTCAAATATATAATTTCAGATGTTTACTACCAGGGCAGCATAAATAACACAAGGAAAATCATTAAAAAGTGGAGAGTGATAAACTAGTATTTCCTTAATCCCTGAAGGAGGTTTATTAGTAGAAACCAGGCATTACAGAGATCTTGTCAAGAATGGCATATTTTTTGCTTTGCATGTTGCACTCCCACATGTCCC
Organism: Orycteropus afer afer; assembly: GCF_000298275.1. NCBI lineage: Eukaryota > Metazoa > Chordata > Mammalia > Tubulidentata > Orycteropodidae > Orycteropus > Orycteropus afer. Next base: position 11,146,434 of record NW_006921668.1, read on the forward strand.
CATACAGGCAGAAGAAATTTTTCAAATATTTTTGAAAGATAAGTCAATGAGAATATAATTTTATTTGAAAGGCACCTATTCTTTTTTTTTTTCTTTTTAAATAAAAATATGAAGACATTATTGTAAGACTATTGCATTTCTCTTTATTCTGTTAGTCCTATTCCTTGTGAAATATTGAGTAGGCCATAATTAATGTAAAAGTGAGACATATTTTGCAAAATATACAATATATTGTATACTCCTTAAAGATTCATATAAGGAATGCTGGTGATGCAATGGCTATATGCTCAGCTGCTAAGATCAGAGGTTTTAGCATACCAGCCGGTCTTTGGAAGAAAGATGTGGTAGTCTGCTTTCGTAAAGATTTACAACCTAGACTTAGAGAAGTACATGGGAGGTACAGAAAAAAAAAGAAAAAAAAAAAAGATTTACAACCTTGGAAATCCTTGGGGCATTTCTACTCTGTCCTACGGAAGTGCTGTGATTAGTAATGAACTAGATAGTACAAAACAACAACGTACATTCATATATAAAGTCAAATTATGAAAAAAAAAATAATAAATTGAGACAGGAATTCATTATAAGAATGACTGTTTTAAGTATTCTGATATTTATCGTTCAATGTTTGACTCTGCTTAAATTAAGGAAAAAAGGAAAAAAAAAATAAGGAAAAAAATCCTTTATTTTTATTTTCACTTTGAAAGTGATATATTTATTTCACACAATATATCTAATATCCAATTATTTACCCAAATTATATAAAATATAGTACCATATTTTAGGCTATGCTTTTCAAAAATAATAAATATGTATCAACTATTTACCAAGACCTTTCAAATATGCCATTAACTTGCTGTCATTAGATGTCATGTAATCAGCTCCTACTGATGTATGTGTATAACAGAATGAAACATTATCAGGTCTCATGACACCTTCAGGATAATTGAAGATAATTACTAAAGATTATTTTGACTATTGTGCTAATCCCTCTCGTTGATGATTTGTCTAATTTTCAGTGGCCCTGTACTTTACTAAACATGATACCATCACTTCAGTGTCCCTGTGAATCCAGAAACAGATATAAAATTATTTTAGTTTACCAAATATGAAAACTGTGTTTTAAAGAAATTAAACAACCTGTTCAATTAGTAAACAAAACAAGTAAAATTTCCTCCAATGTCTGCAGAAAATGTAGTTAGTTTTCTCTTATTCATTAAGGACTTTTTATAAAACAAATTTTGTGACATTCAGTATATCTCTTTTAAGTGTCATGTTTTTACTCATATACTTCAAACTATTTAGATTTGATGAAATAATTATACATACAAGATTAAGCAGTGTGGAGTAATTTTATTAGGTTTATCCCATTTCTTAAAGGACTGCTTTTTCTCTAATCATTTGTCTTATTAGTTGATCATTGACTAAGAATGAAAAATATCATCCAGTCCTGTGAAGTAGAAACTAAATGCTTTTTTTTTTTTCTTGGATGATTGTGAATTTCCTATCTCTAGAGGAAATGTCAGGATAATTGAAACTCTTTGTTCCATAAGGGGAGCTCTGGTAGCCTAGTCCTAAGGCACTTGACTGCTAACCAGAAGGCTGGCAGTTCAAACCCACCTGCCACTCCTTGGAAGGAAGGTTGGGTAATCTACTTCCATAGTGATAGCGCCTTGGAAACTCAAGGAGAGCTCACTATGAGTCGGGTTCAACTTGTTGTCACCTAACAACAATGTTCCATAAGTAGCATGAACTTTTCATGAGCTCATGACTCACAGCGACCCCCACTGGGTTCCCGAGGCTGTGAATCTTTACAGAAGCAGATTGGCCCATCATCTTCCATGGAGAGGTTGGTGAGTTTGAAATGTCAACTTTCTGGTTAGCAGCCTATTGCCTTAATCACTATACTACCAGTGTTTCTTAACAGTATAATAAAAAAAACGAACTCACCGCCCTTGAGCTGCATTGGACTCAGAGCAACTCCTTCTTGGGTTTCCAATGTAGTATCACTATGGCAGTAGATTGCCCAATCTTCCTTCCCAGAAGTGGCTGGTGGATTTGAACTACCAGCCTTCTGGTTAGCAGGCAAATGCCTTATGCACTAAGCTACCAGAGCTCCTAACAGTGTAATAGGAGAGTTTAATATTCTCATTGTGTTCTAAAGTCAAACTCACTGCCTCGAGTCATTTCCAACTCACAGTGACCCTTCCTTGGGTATCTGAGGTGATATCTCTATAGAAGTAGGTTGCCCAGTCTTCCTTCCAAGGAGTGGCTGATGGATTTGAACCACCAGCCTTCTGTTTAGCAGTCAAATGTCTTAGGCACTAGGCCACCAGAGCTCATTCATTGTGTTCATAAAGTTAATTATCTACTCATAGAGAAAAAAATATAATGTTCTATTTTCATTTTTTGCTGACTGATTTTGGAGCTTAAAAAAAAAAAAAAAGAAAAAGAAAAAGAAAACACCTGCAGGCTAATTGTTATCCTTGAAAATATTTTTTACCTTTACTGTTACAGAGAGAAAATTTTCAAAAGCAGATATGGTTGTTCCTTTATTGTCTCTCACGAAATGCTGAAATTAAGTTTCATTTTTTCTCTCTATGAAGAACAACATATGAGACCTTCAGTTTTTACCTTGAAAATATTATCACCTCTTCAGACCCCTAAAGAGTGATCATAATTTATTTCCGTAAAGGGAATCTCTAAATTAACCAAAAACATTCCCTGTGGCCTCATGGTGCCAAATTTTTTCAAGTCTTTATTGCGATGCACAGAGGTACAAAAAACAGTGTTAGGTGGTCTGGGAATTGAAAGCGATGAATGAGGTGCAATAAAACTTATTGTCAACTCACAAATAAGAGGTTAGGAATTTAAATGTATTGTTATATTTTCATATAAGAGGAAAGATGAAGAACAGAAGGGGAAGACACATAAGAGAGAGGAAAAAATTAAAATGAGACACAATCATTATTTAAGTAGTTTTGCATGGCAATTTTTAAGATGTTCACAGATGATGTTGTTATGTGCTGTTGAGTCAGACCTGACTCATAGGGACCCCTCCTGGGTTTCCAAGGTGGTATTACTATGGAAGTAGATTGCCCAACCTTCCTTCCCAGGAGTGGCTGGTGGGTTTAAACCACCAGCTTTCTGGTTAGCAGTCAAGTGCCTTAGGCATAAATAGTAGGACTGAAAAATTTTCTTTATCCAAGCATTGATGCAAAAGTTCTCAATGTAAAGATAATTTATAGCAATAATTACATTTAAGATCTAGAACTACATATCCATGATAGTAAATGCACAGTAAATAAAAAATGTGTGTTCAATATTGTCACAATCATATATGTATGTGTGTATGTATACACACACACACACACATACACATACTGGAGACCAAGAGAAAAATTATCAAAGGACATGAGTGCAAGGCACATGTCCAACAGCAACAAGAGAAGGCAAGACTTCTCTAACAGCAACAAGAAAAAGCAAGGCCTCTCCAACAACAAGAGAAGGCAAGGCCTCTCTCATGGTTAGATGCTTACTTGGCAAAACATCAAGTATTAAAAGTAGATGTTATTACAGTAATCCATGTTTTTTTTATCTTATTGGGACGTTTCATACTTTGGGTCACTCTGCCCTAGTAAACATTTATCGTTTCACACTCCTTATTCCCGAAGAGGCTTTTGTGATTGTTTCAATGACCATCTGTTGTCCTTGAGCATGTAGAGGAGTAAAACTTTAATTTTGTAGAGAATAAGCTGATTGTATGGATTCCAAGAATAGTGATGTAATCATGTATAAACATATAAACGAAGTAGAACAAAGGCATCTGGTATCGATCTTGCAGAATATTCAGGGCTTCAGCCTGGCCCCTGTTCCTTTTAAAAAACTATGCATCCTTTCCTGTCGCTTCCATTCTTGACCTGGGTGCCGTGCTGGACGTGGCAAGTGGCCCCGGAACAGGGATCTGGAGTGAAGCGGCAAGCCCTGAGAGGATGCCCGACTGAGTAAAATCAGAGTTCTGTAACAAGAAAAGGGGTAAATGTGGGTGAATTCAATGTTTCTTTATTAAGCCACACTGACGTGGGGAATGCAGGATCCCATGAGAGGGATCATTACATTTCTGTTCTTAAGGCATTGGTCCAGGCTAGTGTGTAAGAAGCAATTAGAGGATTTTTTGCAATGTGTAGATCACTGTTGCCCTTGGTTTCCACAGGAAGAAACCATTGATTTAAAGGCCTGGGAAACCATCGGTCAACAAATGAGTGAACGTTTTAAAGAACATGGGCCGGAGCATTTTCCAGAGCGTGTATTTTCTATTTGGAGTATTTTTAAAACTGTATTTAGAATTAGATAAGAGAATAGGTGTGGGCATAGATCCTAAAGTGGGAAAGGAAAAAAATGTAGACACAGATTTAAAATTAAGAGTTCAAATTGCAAGAAGAAATAGTTAAACAAAAGATAGAAACTGAACCCTCAGAAGTAAAGGAGGAGAAATTATATCCTTCCTTATATCCATTTTTAGATCAGGCTATTGTAGCTGTTACTATGCCTGCCAGAACTTGCTCTTCTCCCCTTTTAACACTTTCTCTCCCTCAGGAAAACAAGTTAACTATTCATCATCCACTGTGCCTCCTTTATCACCTATACAAGCTGTGGTTCAAAAGGCGAGGCTCATGGATGAGGACATTCCACTGGAATTGACACATGTTTTCCCTTTAACAGAATACATAGTCATGCAGACTAATTTGCCAATGTGAGGACATAAAGCATTTTCTTTTGAAACTCTCAAAGATTTGAAACAAGCTCTGCCACCTATGGGCCAACGGCACCATTTGTAAAAACCTTAATAGAAGTCATTGCTCCAGAAGTTTTGTGTCCTTATGATTGGTATATGCTGGCTAAAACTGTATTAGAGAGAGAAGACTATTTGATGTGGAAAATTTTCATGATTTTTGTACAGAGCAATGTATGAGAAATCAGCAACACAATGTTCTCATTAGTTTTGAAATGCTTTCTGGCACCAGACAGATTTTAGAGGTTACATCTCAATTAACTTATCCCTCACAAGCATATCAGCAGATATAAGCTGCAGCCTCTCAGGCATGGTCTAAACTACCAGCAAAAGGAGCTGATAATTCTAGCATTACAAAAATTATACAAGGGTCTAGAGAAGCCTTTGAAAATTTTATGGATAGCATGAGTGTAGCAGTAACTAGAAATGTTAGTGATAATACAACCGCTAATATCTTAATTAAACAATTGGCTTATAACAATGCCAACAAAGATTGTAAACAGGCTATGGATGGAGCAAAACACACAATGACTATAACTGATATGATCAGAAAATGTCAATACGTAAACACCCAAACATATACTTTAAATTTCTTGAACTGTGACACTGATGAGCAGTCTGCTGCTATCAAATATTTTTTAAAGGTAAAATGAGATACCACCTCGATCAGAGTTCAATGGAAAAATGTATTCACAAGTCAATGGAAAGGACAAGATCCACTATTAATATGGGGACACGTGTATGCTTATGTCTTTCCAGAAAACAATGACAAGCCTATATGGGTAACTGGATCACATCCACTGCCAACTTTAGTGGCTGTCACTACAGGATAGTTGGAGGAGGCGACGACTATTGAGTCATCCAACCAGAGAAGTGATGATGCTCTTCAGCAGCATCACTTCTCTGGTTGGGGTCAGCTTAAGGCCTTATATCATCAGGCTGCCAATATGGCTCAAGGTCTGGGCCAGCCTCAGGGCCCGAAACTGGTATTTTTAGCTATGATGGCATTGCTGTCAACTCAAATCACTCCCATAGCAAATGAAACACATAGGGCATATTTGTTTCATCCACCTTGGGTATGACCTACTACATACTATGATACTGATATTCTTGTCTTTACTAACACCACTCAGTTGCTTGGGGGAAAGGGTGGAGAGTCTATAGGAAAATTATTAAAGGGAGAAAGTATAGTGAATTATATGACTGTTGCTGCAAAAACACCGATTTGTTTCACCTGGCATAGCCATAGTCCCTCACCATGCTTGAAACTATTACCAAAAATGCGATGGGCATATGGAAACAACCTGACCCATGTGTATTGGGGGATATCGAAATACACAACTTATGAGAGTATTTTTAGGAATTATGCTGTAACTCTTCCAGTACTGTACTGTCCTAACCTATCACAAGATTGGCAGACATGTCCACCTTGGTTTAAATGTTACTTGCCTCTCCCAAAAAAGGTTACAGTGTCCTCCTACAATGCAGAGCTTGACTCCCCATGTTATCTCATGCATTGGGGGACTCATATGACTCATTGTTCACTAGGTTCCCTGAGGTTTTCCGGAAAATATATTACAGACACCAGAAGGATGTGTACGATCAGAATTAGGGAGACTGTTTGCTGCAATTGGGACTGTGAATCATACTGCATTCATTGGGAGAACAGAAGGAGGAAGATTTGTCTGAAGAAGTCACTCTGACATACAGGAATGTGTTCAACCCCTGAATGCTCTCATGCTGGCACAAAAATATACTGATTGTACTGTAAATGCTATTATAAGTTGCTTAAGTATTTCTGAAACTAATAATATTTTAGGAAATTATTACTGGAATGTGGCTTGTAATAATTTTTTGTTAACTCAGTGCTTAAACTCAACAGATCAATGTGTATTAAATAACACAACCACACTATATAACCCTACCAGTTAATATTTCATATGGATAGTTTCATTCAGCAGGACAACATTCACTGTATTTAGTAAAATAAGAGCTTAGTAGACCTAAATGCTTCATTGGGCTCCTTATTGCACTCATAACTGCTGTTGCTGCAATGAGAGCTACTATGACTGTGGCTGCTATTGCACTACAGTCAACTATACAGACAGCCCAATATGCAAATGATGTAGCCC